>NC_060269.1:95189151-95340053 GCF_021613505.1 Equus quagga
CTGAAAGTGGAAGGTGGGCACAGAGAGGAAATAAGCAGCGGCCCGCCTACAAGGAAACCATGCGTTCATTCCGCGAATCCTTGACTCCTGAGGAGTGTCCTTCAAACCTACTCTCACTTAAGCTTGAAAAGAAAATAGAACGTTCCCCAGCTGCTGCCGTCCATCCTTAAATGCTGTATCCTGCACTTCCCTGAACTTGGTCAGGCACCAAAATTCCCTCACAACTTTCCAGATATCATCTTTCTCCTCCCAAATGATAGTTTTAGACAATGAATCCTAACTTTTTATTTGACAGATATTTAATGATAACACACTAGATGCCAGGCACGATCCTAGTACTCGGGGATACAAAAATAGATAAATAAAACAGTCCCAGAATCTGCCGCGGTACACGTGAGGTGTAGATGTCTCAGAGATGTAGGGCGAAAGCTCCAGCCAAGGTCGGGATGCCTGACTTGGAGTCCCAGCTTTCCTACTCACTAGAGAGAGGATCTTGAACACCTTGAATAATTTGAATTGAAAGCCTCAGCTTTCTAATGTGAGAAAGGAAACAAACAAATTGGGGGGCGAGGAGGGACCCCAGGGAGCAGTGGTTTCTTCTTCCTATGTAAGATTAAATACAAACATTTGTAAAAGCACTTTTACCGTATACACCTAGGCTGTTAGGGCTTTCACGTGGCTATAACTTCAAGAAGGGAAGAGAAGGATGATCCCTCGCCTCAGCAAAGTAATCTGGTGGAAAGCAGGCCTGAGAAGAAAGCACCTCAGGATCAGGACCTGTAAGACTGCCCTGAGGCCACACTTCCCCTTCTGCTCTGCTCACTATTTCAGGCTCCGGCTGTTTTCTGTCATTAAGGGTGGTTTGCAGCCCCAAACTTCCTGCTTAAATTACCCTTGCTAGCAGAACCTGCAAAGGAGACAAGAGTACTTGTTGGAGGGAGAGGAACAGGAAAGGCATAACCTAACCTGGGGTGCCATCTTCAATCAATTCAGATTTTTCAACCAAGAACTCATTTTTTAATCTGAACTTAAAAGAATGAGACAATTTATATGCAGACAATTAAATCTCTTTCTTCAAGCAATCAGGAGAATAAATCAGTGAACATCTCCTATATTCTCTTTTCTGACTCCCAAGGACAAGACTTCAAATCTGAAATTAGCAAGTCCAACATTTTACAACCTATTTGCCTTATAGATATTTTGTAGCTGTTGTTGTTAATGACAGAAGAAAGTATCTTTCTGAGGGAGGGTTTATCTATGCAAGGGTCATATTCATAACACAGTTAATTCCCACATATTGATGTGCTCATCTTTGAAATTGTGGGAATTATGTACACTGTTGAGACCATCTGACTGACCACAGCAGTTTTCCCAGCCAGCCACGTTAACCTCTTCCAGTCCTACTAGCCTGCAAGCAAGGTAGCCTTCTGCAAACTTTCTCTGAAACCCAAGAATCCAATGCTCATTTGCCTCTTTGGCCCAGCTCATTACTTTAGTATCCAGAGCTCTTTCTGTTATGCTAAAAGTCAACTGATAGAAGTGGAGTAGCTTTGACATGGCCTGAAAAGACAGGCAAAGGAGAGAGCAACTGAGAATATGGCAATTCCTGAAAGCAGAGCTAATTATCTCAAAAAGATGGATCTGTCCCAAATAAAATATATTTTAAGTGGTCCAGACTGCCTTCTGGGACATTGTACATTATCATTTATTTAATACATTTTTCTTTTACAATTTTTTCCAAGAACCATAATCTAAGTCAGATATTTCCTGTTTTTTCTTGACATCATGGTTGACACTGTCCGCAAAGAATCACTTAGGAGACATCTGTTGAATATATCATCTTATTGCTAAAGGATGTTTTTATTTTCTGTGAAAGCAAATATCTCTTATTTTGATCCCAAATAAAAAGGCAATTGACATTTAAGATGGTATGAATAAGTAATATAAGTTTACATTTTGCTTCTCGTAACATTTTAAAGTGTCTTCAAAAGGAGAGGTTTTTTTAACTTGTGAAAAGAAAGGTTGCTTTATTTCAAAGATCCTCAGATCTGTTTAATTACATATATTATTATGTTTTTCAACCACATTCTGAACAAGATATTGTGGCTACATGCAGGAACAGAACCAGATTTTTTTTAGGGGGCACTGGAGGGGCTCTCTCTAGGAGAAAGAGTAGAATTTACAAATACAAAATTAGATATGAAAGTGAATATTTATTTTAAATGAGACAAATCAAGAAAAACTATAGATTTTTAAAAGTTGACATATATTCACTGTTCCAGTTATCTACTGCATAGTGAATCATCCCAAAACGTAGTGGCTTATAACAACAGTAATCATTTTATCATCACACACGGTTCTGGGGTTGGCTGAGCTCAGCTAGGCATCCTTGCTCAGGAGCTCTCATGAAGTTGCATTCAGGTTGTGGCGCAGGCTGGAGTCAGCCTGTGGCTCCCTCACTCACATGTCTGGACTTGGTGCTTCCTGTGGGCTGGAACCTCAGATGAGGCTGCTGCGCAGAACACCTGCATATGTGGCTTCTCCATGTGGTCTTTCCACTTCCTCATGGCACGGTGACAAGGCTTGAAGAAAACCGATTGAACACTGTGTCTCCTTTTATGACCTAGCCTTGGCAGTCATGTAGCTTCTATCCTCGTTTCATATGCTACTACAACAAATTATCACAAATTTAGTGGCTTAAAACAACACAGATTTACTGTCTTATAGTTCTGGAGATCAGAAGTTTGACATGGGTCTCACTGGGCTACAATCAAGGTGTTGGCAGGACTGCCTTCCTCCTGAAAGCTCTACGGAAGATACATTTTCTTGCCTTTTCCAGCTTCTAGAGACCATTGCATTCCTTGGCTCATGGCTCCTTCCTTCCTTTTCAAAGCCAGCATTATAGCGTCTTCAAATCTTTCTCAACTCTGACCCTTCCACCTTCATTTTCCACTTATAAAGATCCTTGTGATTACATTGGGCTCACCTGGATAATCCAGGATTATCTCTCTATTGCATGGTCAGTTGATTAGCAAACTTAATTCTATCTGCAACCTTAATTGCCCCTTGCCATGTGACATGATATAGTCACAGCCTCTGGGGCTTAGGACAGGGACATCTTTGGGTGGCTGTTATTCTGCCTTATTCAGTATTCCTTCAGCCACAGTCATATGTCTGTTCAGGTTCAAGTTTCAAGGGGAGGGAACATAGACTCCACTTGTGGATGAGAGGAGTGTTAATCACCTTGTAAGAAGAGCACGTGGGTTGGGAGATATTGTGGGGATCATCTATGGTAAATAAAATCTTTCACACTCACAAATGTAAAAAATCTTGGAAATGCCATGATAACTTTTATCAATAAACTGCCTAACATAGTCTATAAAACTTTTTGCAAATATTTTTGGCTGCAAACTCCCTAATCACCTCTTCATAAGGTAACAATATTGCAAGGTAATTTTTTTTTTAATTTTGTCTTTCCTCTAGCATGGCTGATCAACCTTTTAAAATTGTTGCTATTTAAAAATATTTTTTTCAGTTTTTCAACTCATTATTAATGTATCATATTTTAGAATTGGTATCTGATTTGAGAAAAACTTTATCAAATTTTTTTCATGTATGAGCTGTAAAAAGTCAGGGCATCAGGAAGAACTAGGAAAATCATTAATTAGCTTGTTGTCTGTTTCCTTATTGCAGAAGCGTATTTTGAGTTTTATGTTATCCTGGTCAATGTCAACATTTTGTATCAAATCAACAAGAAGTTTCAATTTTTTTCAAAATGATATTACAATTCCTTCCTCTTCATTAATGAAAGTATCAAACAATCCAAGAGCCTGTCTATTACTGCTACTAAAAATTTCTCTCTTCCTTTTTAGGGAAATACTGCTTTTGGAATGATCTGGAAAAAAATTCTGTTCCATGGATTTCATCACGTGATTTTATCACTTTTACTTCACTTCTCATTAACTTTTTATCAGAATTTTCTTAGTTCTTTAATAAAACCACTTATAGATAAGAAAAAAGGGCACCTTTCTTTTACATCCAAATTAAGAGTTTGTAATTTCTCAATTGTTTTATTGAAGCATCCCAAAATGTGTTTCTAATTTCAGTTAAAATAGTCTGTCTCAAACTCCTCCTTAGCCAGCTCCCCAGACTACTGGTGGGCCCTCAGCACCTCCAAACACGAGAGAAATGGTGCAGTAGAAGTTGACATGGAGAGAGACAGCAGCCTTAACATGACTAAAATGTCTTACTTTTGCAAAACTCAGAAAAACATGTATGTGAACACTCTGCTAGGGCCTATCCTGAGACCTCAGAAAGAGCCTGTGCAAAGGAGGGGCCCTGAAGCTCAATTTCATTAACTTCACAATAAATCCACACTTAGTCATCAATAATTAACTGTCAAGCACTGTACTAAGAGATTTATATGTACTGACGTAATTTTAATGCCCATAAGAGACAGCAATGCAGAAATAGAGGCCCAGAGATTTTAAGTAACTTGATCCCACAGCCAGACAGTGGTGGAATCACTATTCAATAGCAGACAATCTGACTCTAGGACCCATTCTCTTAATTACTATTTCACATAGTGGCTCTAGTATTCAGGAAGAAGGAGAATAAAGCTTCAAACTGAACATAAGCTCGATCATTTGGCTATACTTTCTATTAAATTCATGCAAAATGGTTGCATCAGTAGTTTAGGTTAGCCTAAACCAAGGCAATTTGGATTTGGATGTTTTATTAGGAAATTTAATCAATAAATGATTCAGCTGCATACTTTTGTAGGTGTGTTTTCCTTTTGTTTTTTCTTCAATATCAAGTGAATATACTTTCTGAGAAATCTGATTTCTCTACCAAAGTAATCTGGAAAGAAATCATCCAGAGAGAGACCAGGCATACTGAGATTAACTGCCTTCACCCTGGAGTTTTGGATTTACATGTTTCTAACAAAGCAGGCCAATTGTTTGAGCACAGTCCTACCGCTCAAATCCCAAGAAAGCCAGTAGAAGAATTAAGAAGAGGCTCTTTCTGGTGGCCCTGTTGCCGAGTAGTTGAAAGTTCCATGCTCCATTTTGGTGGCCTGGGTTTGGGGTTTCGGATCCTGGGTGCAGACATACTCCACTCGTCAGCCATGCTGTGGAGGGATCCTGCATACAAAGTAAAGGAGGATTGGCACAGATGTTAGCTCAGGGCTAATCTTCCTCAAGTAAAAAAGAGGAAGCTTGGCAATGGACGTTAGCTCAGGGCAAGCCTTCTTCACAAAAAAAAAAAAGAGGCTCTTTCTTTTCTCCCTTTAGATATCACAAGGAGATATCACTTTTGAAACATCATGTGGGTATGTCATATCACCAGTTTGCAAATGTTTAGATGCCAGGTCCTATTGGTCTTATTGGTCTTGATAGGGACTATTTTGAAGACATTTGAGCTGTTTTCCATCTTAAGACACAGAAGCTTTTTATAAATCTTTATAACAGAAGATTGTAATCAGCAAGTACGTTCTCTGATTGCCCTACCATGGCTGGTTCTTCTCTCATGTTCTCAAAACCTGCACACTATCATTCTAAGTGCAAGTCAAGGCCGGCTGATCACTCACTGCTAAAAATAGCAGGTTGAGCTTTACAGCCTGTGCTGGACAGAAGGAGGGTGGAGATGGGGCGGGGTGGCACAAATACAATATGTGGAATATACTTCTCTTGACAGGTACCCAGAGTTTACCAACTTATTGTGCTTATTGTGTTGTGCGATGTTTGTAAGTTTTTATGATGGACATGGTAATATTATCTCTAGATCTTTTATTTAAACATTATAGAAACTTATTGACTCATTCTACATGAAGATTAGCTTCCTAGAATATTCAGGTTTCCATAGTCAAGTGTTTTTTAAATGTAGCCCACACTGCATTTTAAAATCTTTGCTGCTTTTTGTGTTCAGCTTAACAAACATTATCTGGACAGTTACTGTATTCAAGGCACAGTGGTGGAAAGGAGAGATACAAAGTGACTGTGGTTAACCCTCCTGCAGGGAGCTCGGAGCCTAGTCGGGGAGAGCCCGGTGGACAAATAACAATGTTACTCTGTGATCTGTGCAACCACAGGAATGTGTATAAAGTATAGTAGCAAGATGGAGAGAGAATAGTTATCTCGGGAGGAGAGATTAGGTAACTCTGTACAGAAGATGTGACTCTTAGCTGCTTCTAAAAGAGTTGCTTCTGCTATGGAACTGTGTCTTCTTTCAACTCGGAATGTTACATTCATTTTTAACAGTGAGCAGCTTCTGCCCTAAGAACAGATTAGCAGCATCTGAGCTACTCAAGAGTACATGTTCATAGAACTTCCACCTTCAGGGTGTTCTTTTAACACCCATGTTTCTCAAATATTTGTGAAATTCATTATCCTAACTCAAACTACTTCAAGTTATATTTTGTGACTTATTTAGACTAAGAATATTGCTGTTTCCCTATAAATGGATTACTTTAATATATTTTAATTATGAAAATAATAAAAGCACCTTACAGAAAATGTGGAAAAAGAAATAGTCTGTAACCAATCTAACACAACTAATGTTATCGTGGAGTTGTAAAATCGTCCAGTCTCTTTTCTGATAGATGTCTTTTATTATATTGTAAAATATACATACAAGAGGGTATATTTAGTATGTGTACAATTTAAAGGTCATTGATAAAACAAATGATTGTATATCCACTACCCAAGCTAATAAATAGAATATAAGCTTGCCTTTGAAACCTCTGGATGCCTTCCTCAGGTCAATCATTCCCTTTCTTTTTAAAATAGATTACTTTATATGTATTTCAGGCTAATATATTGTTTAATGTTTGAACTTTATGTAAGTGGAATTACAATGGATATATTTTTCTGTGACTTTTTTTTCTCAACATTATGGGGTTCCCCCCCACCCGCTTTTTTGGGAGAGCACCTGAATGGGAGCCCACCTGAAAATACCAGATGCTGTCAGCTTGTGCTGCCCTCCCCTGCTCAACATTATGTTTGAACTTCATCCATGTTTGCCTGTAGCCATAGAAGTTTTTGTTGCTATATAATGTTCCATTGTATGAAAATACCACACTCGATCCATTTTACTGTGGATGGACTTTGGAAATCTTTGCAGTTTATCACTATTACAAAAACTACTGCAATTCATGTTTTTTCCTCATCTCTTTGTGCACACATCCAAGAGTTTTTCTATAAAAGATACCTAGAAATGGGATTTCCGGATCTCAGGGCATGAGCATCTTCTACTGGACTGAGTAGCATCAGTCAGCTTCCAGAGCAATTGGACCAAGTTCCGCTCCTGTCGGCCTCTGTGAGAGTTCCTGCTGTAGCACATCCTCGCCGACATGTTACCTCTTTTCATGATGCCTGAAAACAATGGCCAGACTTACACGTCTGTAGCCTCCTCTTGATATAAAGCTAAATGCAGAGCAGATGCTCAGTAAAAATTCTCTGGTTGCTTGATTTGAAAGAATATATTCTATAAAGTTAAAGACTACTGTACTTAATGGGGCTGGCCCGTGGCCGAGTGGTTAAGCTTGCACACTCTGCTTCAGTGGCCCAGGGTTTCGACGGTGCAGACCTAGCACCCCTCATCAGGTCATGCTGAGGCGATGTCCCACTTAGCACAACCAGAGGCACTCACAACTAGAATATACAACTATGTACTTGGGGGCTTTGGGGAGAAGAAGAAAAAGAAAAAGAAGATTGGCAACAGATGTTAGCTCAGGTGCCAATCTTTAAAAAAAATAAAGACTACTGTACTTAAATATACAATTATTCTTTTTATATATAGGAGAAAGCTTTGCTTTTATTTTTAAATTGATTAATAATACATACATAAACATACATTCAGACATGCACACACTCAGAAACACATAAATACATAATGCTTGTTTATTAACGCAAAATATGGGAGCTAGGAAATAGTATTTCTTCAGTTAAAAAGATATATGCTGAAATTTTTCTACCTTTTCACACATGTGTGTATGTGCACAGTGTGTGTGGACGCATGTGTGTGCATGTGTGCACTTCCTTAGAAATTTGCATCTGTGAATAAAAAGGGCTTTAAAACACTGTCATTTGAACAGAGTAATCCACCTCATAAGCTCTCATTTGGAACCACTGATTAGAGGGTTCTCAACTGACAATTTGTGTAGAAATCAAATTAAAAATACATAGTTTAAAGTTAGCTTAAATATGCACCTGTCTAAGCAGAAACAGGGCTGCAGTGAATACATTGAAACTCTAAATTTACTTTTTCTCTATTTATAACAGAGTTTCATCCTCCTACCATCCATACCAATTTAAAACCAGCTTTGTTTTAAAATATAAACCTTTTATTAATCTGTCAAGGCAATCAATTTCAAGACAAACTTTAGGAATTTTAAAGGTAAAAATAGTGTATTTGTGCAATTTCAATATATTTCAAAATCAGCAAAATATAAAAATTTAAATTATAGTTCTAAAAAAGAAAAGAAGTCATTTCTTACTGGTCAAATATATTCTTTTTATCTAAAATGTAAATGGTTGCTAAATGGTAATACATTAAAAAGAGTAAGACAAATGTATTTGTTATCTAATAATTCTGAGAATTATTGGAAAAACAATTCTCTTTAGATACTTCAATTCAGAGAAGCTGTGTTCCCCTAGTTAGGAAACATAATAAATAGCAGAGAACATACACTTTCTAGTATCATGCCTGGGGTACTGTATTGGATCTAATATTTATAATATTGTATTTGCTTATTTTCACAGATAACACTTCCTTCATGTTTTTAATTCACTAAGCAAAAATGAAGCCGTTCTCTGTAGGGCCTGAATAATCTGGGTAATTGTGATAGCTACATTTCATTTTGTGCTGTACAGACTTTAACTTCACAATAAATATACATACGCCTGACCTTAGCTGTCTAATAGCTGAAAGAGCCTGAAACCTGGAACAAGCACGCTTAGCTTTGAATACTGTCCCTGACACCTACTAGGTGAGTGAACTCTCAAAGCCTTCATTCCCACATTTGTAAAACTAGGATAGAGGCAGTTACCTAACTATCTCACAAGACTGCCTGGGAAGATTAAGTGAAAGGAAGTATGCAAATACCATTAGTAAACCATAAAATGCAAAACAAATGTAAATTAGTAGTAGTAGTAGTAATATTTTGGGTTCCAATTCCAGCTTTATTGTTTAATATCTGTATGACTTATAGAGCAAGCTACTTAACTATTTAAAGCCTATTTCCTTACCTTAAAATGGCAGTTTGATGAGGACTAAATGAGACAATATAGAGAGAGAGCTTAAGCACAGAGTAGACAGTAAAGGCTTAGCAAGCATAACTATTATTTTATTGTTACTTATCTTATTACCCATATCAGGAGAAAAATTGCTTTGAGTCATTCTTCCAAGAATCATAATAGACTATGTTAACCATCCCTGTGATCACTGACCTGTGCTTGGGAGAGACCTGAATTGGACAGCACATAAGCTACAGCGAAGGAACAGATCTTTTCTCTGTAAAGAGCTAAGTGGCCAACATGAAAGGTGACCCTTGTCCTTCTTCAGTAATTGGGTGAACCAACCTGGACATGAACTATATAAACAAATTTCACGTGCTAAGAATATTGTTGCAAAGCCCAAGGATCAGCATCAGTATAATTTGACTAACATTACACTCATAAAATGTTGGATAAGAATTACTATTGCTTGTTTATTTCATACAAGGACACTTCAACCATGACCTACTTCTTTCTCTTTGCTTTTGTTTTTATATCGCCCTGTCCTTGCAAATCTGTCCTATGTTATTTCTTTTCACCCATTTCTACAACCAAATGGCTTTGGCTGTCTCCACCCAGCTGTCTTTTTTCCATGTTTTTCTGAGAGGTGGACAAAGTAGGTCACCATGGAGAAAAGCCCTGTGCTACTTCTTACAGACTGAATTCACTTTCCCCTACAGCCCTTGAGGTCAGACGTCTCCAAGAAGTTTATGACCCAAATTCAGGTCAGCAATGTGCCAGGGAAACTAGACAGCAAAATGGAACAATTCTGGCTCCAAATGATGCGACCATTTATATGATTCCATTAAAAAAAATTAAAGTGACACACAATTGAAAAGCATAACATTTTTAGTGTATTGTAGCATGTGGCATATAGAACAACAGTAATGTAAACCAAATAGTTGCTATTTTATTTTTCCATAAGTATATAGCACTGTGCTACCAGAAGCCACTGAATCATGGTAACTTTTGATCTTATCCCAACAAGTTGCACCAGTACTGGGAATCAAACACTTGTTTATTTGTTAATGCAACCGAGGGAACTCAATCATTGGGTTTCAGTGACACTAAAATATACACACACATTCTATTTCAGACCAAGCAACGTATTTCCTTTCATATACAGGTTTGTTGTGATAATCAACTTCCTTTTTGAAAAAACCAGTCTGATTCATATACTTTGCCTCACTGTTAATAAGTCATTGTCTTTGTTCTCAAGAAACAATCTAAATTCTGTATGAATATTATCCACGAATTTTTAAGTTTTAGGAATTGTATATGGTGTCAGTAAATGATTTAGCATTCTTTTGGGGTGTGAGACAATCAATTAAACGCATTTCCTTCACATCATATCCTTATGTATGAATGTTATATGTGCATACACACTAAAAATTAATTATAGACTCTGACCATTCCAATTTTCCCTTGGGAGGTTTTCCCCACTGCCCAAAGAGAGTTTGACTGGGATTTGCTAGGCACGGTGTCAGTATCCAAAATGCAGTTGATATTCTTCTGGTTATATGTCAGCTGTCGCTGAACCACTTCTGGAAGAGTTTTCTAAAACAGCACAAAAACACCAATGAAAAAAACATTCACTTTGGCTCAGTGAACACTTAATGAGGAACTCCTGTGTGCTAGGTACCACAATGAGCACTAGAAAAAAAAAAGACACAGCCCTTTACAGTTTGGTCAAAAGGCAGACACATAAATAGGTCATTCAAATAAAACATAGTAAATGCCATGATGGAGGTGAGCACAGGGCCATGGGAGTATGGAGGAGGAACTAGAATCTTCTTTCCTGAATTTCAGACTTATTAATCCAACAGTCTACTGGATATCATTAACTTCTCAACATGCGAAAAACAGAACTCGGAAACTGTCCTATCCAAATAACTTTGTAGCAGATGCTGCAGGCGCCCTGTTTGTTTCCTCTGGCCTCCAGTCTGCTTTGCTTGTAAGTGAGAACAGCCCTCAACCAATGCCTGAGTGGGTGGAGACATAACCCAGCTCTCTCCTAACTCAGGTGGGATAATTCAGAGGTAGGCTAATTCTTCTATGTGCTCTACAACGGTCCCATTGAACCTCTGCCCATTGAGGTCATTACGGTAAAAAGAGGTCCAGTGGAAGGCCCTGGAAATTCCTGTCCTTATTAGGATTATAAACCCAAAGCACACACCCAATGATATGACACTTGGAATGTCTGTGAGAAATATGAGGCTGCATGAAATCTCTGGCAAGCAACAATCAGAGAATCAAGTGTGGGACTCAGAGTTCTGAAGTAAATCTATGCTCCTTCTGCAGACAACAATTCTCCTTTTCAGAAACAGCTTCTAGCTTGACACTAGTACTGAATGCCTTACATGTAAACCATCTTTCCCATTATAATCTGGGTGACCTTCCCAGCTGTAAGGTTAGGTGTGCACAGAAGCAATCTATTATCAAGTGGAAATGGTATTGAGCTCAAGCAGGTCCCGAAGGCTCAGCTAAGTTATCTAAGCAGGTGGCTTATAATACACCCCAGGGTAAATTTCAAGCAAAGACATTGGGTTGTCCACTTTTTCTGAACTGAGAGGTGACCAGAAGTAGGGACTTGCCCTGATTCATGGGCGGTTACTAACAGTTTGGCTGGATGTTCACGGACTTGGTAAAAACAAGTATGGAACATTGGTGAGAAGGGGTCTGGGGAAAAGTTATGTAGATGGATCTCTCATAATGGGCACAGAGTGTGAAGATATTTGTGAATACCCTCCAAAGAGCATCCATTACAGAAGAGGTTTTCAATAATCAGGTAAGTAGGAGAAAACAACATATTCTGTGTATGTCAATCAGCTTATTTCACCAGCCATTGGAGGTCTTGCTCAATGGACTCATATGTGTAAAGTGGTCACTGTGGCAAGAATGCAAGCTATTCATGGGCTTAATAACATGGACTGACCTAGCTACTGTTACTGACGGCCAGCATCATACTGTTACTATCGACTAATTGGCCAACAGCTGAGACCAACACTGAGTCTCCAATATAGCACCATTCCCCAGGGCACCAGCCAGCTACCAGGTACAGACTCATTACAGTGGATCCCTACATTAGAGAGGAAGCAGAGATTTGTCCTAACTGAAACAGACATGTATTTTGGATGTGTATTTACCTTCCTTGTTTGTAATGCTTTTGCAAGTATCACCATTTATGGACTTTCAGGTTTTATTCACCCTCATGTCATTCTGCACAACATTGCTCCTGGTCAAAGAATTCATTTCACAGCCAAAGAATTGAAGCAGTGGGCTCATGCCCCTGGAATTTTCTGGTCTTATTACACACAGACCATTGCCTAGAAGCTGTTGGCTTAAAAGAATGGTAGAATAGCTCCTGAACTCACTTACAATGCCACTTGGAGGAGGGGTTACAGCATACAAGAGGAAAACACTCTTTGACTCAGCAATCAGTAAATGGTGCTGTCTCTTCTATAACCAAAATAGATGGGTTCGGGAATCAACAGGAAAGCGGGAAAGGATACCCTCAATATCACACAATGACCACTCACAGAAGTTTTGCCTCCCTACTTGCAATTTTCAGTTCTGTTGATTTGGAGATCTTGGTTTCCAAGGACAGAATATTTTTGCCAGGAGATACAACAATGGCTCCATTGAATTGGAAGTTAAGCCTGATACCTGGCCCTTTGCGACTCTTTATACTACTGGCTGTATACTTTATACTTCTGGAATGATTGATCCAGAATACTGAGGAAAAGTTTAGTTGCTGCTACACAATGGGGTCAGGGAGGACTACATCTGGAACCCGGGGGGTTCTCTGAGGAGCCTCTCAGTATTTCCATGTACAATAATGAAATTGAATGGAAAACTACAGCCATGAAAAAGTCAGGACAACTGAACCTTCAGATCCTTCAGTATTGAAAGTTTAGATCACACTACCAGGCAAAGAACCTCTGTCAGCTGAGGTCCTACCTGAGGACAAAGGAAAAGTAGAAAGGAAGAGAGAAGTTGTAAATATCAATTACGGTCTATGATGAGTTATAGAAATAAAGACTGTAGTGGCTTCATATATTTTCTTCCTTGCTTATTATGTATGTGTGTTTGTGTGTATATACAGACAGACAGATAGAGAGAGAGAAATTATTTTATTCTCTCTTCTTCTTCCCCTTATTTTACACAAGTTTTGCTGGAGGTTACCTTTACAATTTAGTCTTTAGTAGAAGAATATTCAGGCAAGACTATGGATGAAGTTGAGGAGTAATTGACATGGTCCAGAGATGGGTGGTACAACTGACTCCCAGAAATTCGTTTAATGATTATTAGCACTTTGTGTCTCCTCATTTTGACGAGAGAGTAAAAATGTATTCATTTATACAAAGGATGGTTGAATCTTGTTGGGTGGAAACATAGAGTTCTTTTTGTTGTTGGTTAAAAGCTTGAATACATGTGGTAGGGAAAGTATGGATGCTGAGTAGCCATAGTGTGGACTGTGTCAGTTACCAAACTATTATCTCGCAGCTGCAAATGCACCCTTCTTTGCTCTGCTTGATGATGCTGGTACAGGAAATCCCAAACCACATTTCTGCTTTGCCAGCTGGCTTCCTGTTAAATACTGCTATTAGGGTGCCCTAGAAGGATACTGCAAAGCTGGAGGAGGACAAAGGGACTTGCTACACATTGTCCTTCTGTCTGTCTTTTGTGCCCATGAGCATTCCTCTAGCATCGTTTCTTTGCTGTAGCAGCATCATTTTTTCCTCCCATAGCAGTAGCTTAACTAGGTTTGCATTTTTTCCTATACTTGGAGACCATCCTCATTTTGCCCCACTCTGGAGTCAATGGCACCAGTCAGTGGGCCCCCCTTCCTCAGAGATCTGGCTCCCAGCCTAAAGAGCTCCTCTTCCAAACTCAGAGTCAACAGCACCAACTGAGCAAATACCTCAGGCTCTGATACCTGAATTTCAGCTCCAAGGGACCCCACCCAAGTTTCTAAGTTTTTTTTTTCTCCGTTTTTTTTCCGGGAAAGATTCACCGTGAGCTAACATCTGTTGCCAATCTTCCTCTCTTTTTTGTTTTTCCTCCTCAAAGTCCCAGTACATAGTTGTATATTCTAGTTGTAATTCCTAGTTCTTCTATGTGAACGACTGCCACAGATGGCTACTGACAGATGAGTGGTGGGCTCTGCACCCAGGAACAAAACCCAGGTTGCTAAAGCAGAACACACTGAAATTTAACCATTAGACTATCAGGGCTGGCTCCCAAGTTTCTAAGGTTTTTTTCTTTTTTGGGGGGTGGGGAAGATTGTCCCTGAGCTAACATCTGTGCCAGTCTTCCTCTCTTTTATATGTGGAATGCCACCACAGCGTGGCTTGATGAGCAGTATGTGGGTCTGTGCCTAGGATCCAAACCTGCAAACCCTGGGCTGCTGAAGTGGAGCATGCGAATTTAACTACTAAGCCACCAAGGCAGTCCCCAAGTTTCAAACTTTAATAATTCCAACCTCTTCTCTTTATTCCTCCAGGCTTGGCGTGGTAGCTGCTTCCTGCAATTGGTACTTCCCTAATAATTTAGTGTTTTCCTTTTGTCCTTTCTGTTACCTATTTAACAACTTTGTACCCAGTTAACAATTCCTTTTGTTAAATGTTGGTGTGGTTCTATCTCCTGACCGGATGCTGACTGATACAGACACCTTCCTAGGATTCCCTCACCTGCTCCCATTCCCCACTCTAGGTTGGAAACATCTCTCCCATTGTCCTACTATTAACAACACCCTAGCACAAAAATTATCACATAATTTTGTGATTGTCTGTTTTCTTATATTTCCTCTAAATGGGGAGCTCCATATTTCTAAATTATTCATCTCGGCATCTCCATTTCCTAGCATAGTGCCTAGAAAATGGAGACATTCAGCGAATATTTACTGAACAAATGAAAGAATAATTCAGAAAGATTCCCCATGGGAACATGACAGAGGAAAGAGATAGAGGTTGCAACTAGACCAGTGACTCACCAATATTTTGATCTTGAGATTCCTTTACAGATTGATGCATTGGTAAATGTTTAATAAAGAGCTTTAAAAAATAAAAGCTCTGATTTGTAGCATTTGCTGATTTTTGTCTTGTGAACACTTCCTCCACAGCTGATTTCAAGCCATCAACATGGTGTCATTGAACACAGAGCTGGAAAGAGATCCAGTTGGCTCTCATGAGCCAGTGCCAGCCAGCTCCAACACACCACTGCCTTTTACTCTTACATATTATTGAGAACCTTAAAGAACTTTGGTTTACATGGATTATATCTATAAAATTTATAGCATTAGAAATTAGAACTGAGAAATTCTTAATTTTTATTTATTAGTTCTATTAAGGATAACAATAATAATCCCACTACTTATTGACATAAGTAACATTTTTATAAAACATAACTATGGGGCTGGCCTGGTGGAGTAGTGGTTAATTTCATGTACTCCACTTCAGTGGCCCATGGTTCACGGGTTTGGACCCCAGGCGAGGATCCATACACCGCTCATCAAGCCGTGCTGTGGTGGCATCCCACATACAAAAAATAGAGGAAGATGGGCACAGATGTTAGCTTAGGGACAATCTTCTTCAAGCAAAAAGAGGAAGATTGGCAACAGATGTTAGCTCAGGGCTGACCTTCCTCACCAAAAACAAACAAACAAAAAACCACATACCTGTATTTTCCAAAACAAAAAAACAATTAATGAGGAGATCGTTTTACATTTTGGCAAATCTCTTGATGTCTGGATTACTAGAAGACAACTGGATTCTTGTATCTCCTACATTCTTTCTGTTGTGATATGTTGTCTTGATTAAAGTATATGAAGAAAATCTGGCCCCACACAGATATGTTATTAGAAAAGGGAGGAGCGCGTATTTTAATAGTCACTGTGGATTGCTATTAAATAATTGTGAATTTTTTTTTGACACTACACTAAAACTCAAAAAGTGGTGGTGTCTTTTATTTATTTATTTATTTTTAATTGCGGTTCATAATAGTTTACATCATTGTGAAATTTCACTTGTACGTTATTTCTTGTCTGTCACCACATGGGTGGTCCCTTTCAAGCCCTGTGTCCACCCTCCACCCCTCTTCCCCTGGTAACCACTGAACTATTTTCTTTGTCCATGTGTTTGTTTATATTTTGCATATAAGTGAAATCATATGGTGTTCACCTTTCTCAGTCTGGCTTATTTCACTTAGCATAATACCCTCCAGGTCCATCCATGTTGTTGCAAATGGGATGATTTTGTCTTTTTTTATAGCTGAGTAGTATTCTACTGTGTATATATATATATACCACATCTTCTTTATCCAGTCATCAATCGATGGGCACTTGGATTGTTTCCATGTCTTGGCTATTCTGAATAGTGCTGCAATGAACATAGGGGTACATATCTTACTTTGGATTATTGATTTCAAGTTGTTTGGGTAGATACCCAGTAGTGGGACAGCTGGGTCATATAGCATCTGTATTATGAGTTTTTTGAGGAATCTCTATGCAGTTTTCTGCAGTGGCCGCACCAGTTTGCATTCCCACCAGCACTGTATGAGCATTCCCTTGTCTCCACACCCTCTCCAACATTTGCTGGTTTTGGTCTTGGTAATTACAACCATCTGACAGGTGTGAGGTGATATCTCATTGTAGTTTTGATTTGCATTTCCCTAATGATTAGTGATGTTGAGCATCTTTTCATGTGCCTGTTGGCCACCTGTATATCTTCCTTTGAAAAATGTCTGTTCATATCCTCTGAAAAAGTGGCAGTGTTTTAAAGATCAGTTATAACATGGAATCTGAAACCATATAATGAACTTTTAAACTCTATTACAATAAAGTCCATTGGTTTATCTTGCATTTTGAGTAGATCTCTTACCTAGCATGATTTTGTAACATAAAACATTGGTCATTTGCAAAGTATTGCTTCACTGACTTAGGCAGATCTTCCAAATGTTGACATATTTCATTATACAATATCAGAAATTATATTCACTGATATCACCACCAATCCCATCAGTAAAGTATTGGGAAACTATCAAGCTCATAGTGGTGAATACAAGTTTCCCCAAATTCTAATTTTCACTCCAATTTTTCTCATTGACAATAAATACTGTCATTGTTTCCTTGAAGTGACAGCTTTGCTTTATGCATTTTTATTAAAATGTCTGCAAATGCCCAAGTCTGAATAACCATAGTTTTCTGTCAGCCACTTTTCCCAAGTGAAAATGATGTTCCAGGAGAAAAGCAGTGAGTTCAGCTTGTATCTCAAACAATCATACACGTGCTTTTTCTCCAGATTTCTGTAGGCAGCAGAAGTGCTTTATGCATATTTCCCATTTTTTACATAGAATATTAAAAACTGTATAACCAAGTGTCAAGATTTAATAAAATTAATAATTTTACCACTTCATCAAGGACATTCTTAAGAGATACTGGCTTTCTTTTTGTGTGTATGTGTGTGGTTTGGTTTTTACTGCAAGTGCATGACAGTGAGAAAAACGATGACTCCTAGTACAATTTGGTGCCACTGCCTTGAGTCACACTGAGATGCCAGCAATTTTAATGACCATTGCTTTACATAATTAGTGCAAATGTCAACACAGAGAAATAGTATTACAAGATTGTACCATCTTAGTCTTATAGTAAAACTAATTTTTACCTCACAGACTCCACAGAGGATCTCCCCAGGAGTTCATTGACCACACTTTGAGAAGTGCTGCACAAGCCAACTGAAAAAATACATAGCCACAGGTTGTCTTCTGGAAAGTTTGCGGATATATAAGGATCATTCAAATGTGAAAGATTGAACCTTTCCGGAAAGATGTTTCCTCAGGTCACTATGCTGGAAAGAAAGAAAGAAAAGACTTACTGAGAGCTATATTAAATAAGTTAATCATGTCCCTCCTGAGGGGGCAGCTCCAGGCTGCCGTGATCTACCATGAGACCATACGGCTCTTTTGTAACACCCATCATCCCTATTACCATCCAGCTACGACTTTGGACTGAGGACATCAAATATACAGGCTCATAGAAACCAGGATATTATTAGGACATTAATGCAAGAGCTCCTTTGAAACAGAGAGTACCTAGAGAAATCGTACTCCTTCTTCCCAAAATTTAAAAAGAGAAAAAAAAAAGAACCTGCCAGGTGTAGGTGGTACAGAAGCTGGGAGGGAAAAAAACACTCAGATAAGAAATGGTAGTCAGGCCTGTGATAGGTCAGGAGCATTCAAAAGTTATGATAAGCTGAAGCTACAAGAAAGAAGACACAGCGCGTGAGAAAAACCAGTGAAATAGAGAAAGGGGCTGAAGAGACGGGGAGCAAGTAGGTCAGTAGAGGTAGAGAAAGCAGAGACAAAAGAGGAACCAAGTCACCATAACGGGTTAGGGTTCACAAATTTCTGCTACTCAAGGGTTAACTGGAAAATCCAGTTCTTAGACTTGCCTTGCCAAGCCTCAGCTTGGAGCTGAGATTCCTTTTGTCTACGTAAATGCTTCCAAAAACCCTCTGCTTTTTAAAAAATAACTTGATCCAATGGAGCCTAATAAACTCCTAACTACTGGGGAATCTAGGTGCATCATGCTAGGTGCTTCCACATTGTTATCTCAATTTTAAACGATATTTCTCGATTTAAGCATAGGTACCAATAATGTTCCCGCACGTCAGGTGTGATGGGAACTGTGACAAAGTTGACATGATTTTCATGTTCCATAAGCCATAAAACACATAAAATACGAGGGCCGCAAGCCAGGGAGAACTGCGTAGTTGAAGAATTTGTTGCTTTTTCCTCCTGGTTCAAAAAGAGAAAAACAATTGAACTACATAGCATTGGGGTGACAAGAGAAAATGGTGTATCCAGTTGGGATTCTTTTAGTTACAAAAAATAAATCCAGTGGAATTAAATTAAAAAAACAAGGAGAATTAATTGTAAGACTACAGGGCTACCTCACAGAAGCATAAAGGGATGCTGGGCCTCAGAAAAAACCACACGTGGATTTTCCTCTGTGTCTCTATGTTTCTCTCTGTGTAACCACTGCATTCTTTTGTCCATGCACCCTAGCTTTCTCTGTTTCCCTGTCTGGTAGAATAAAGCTACGCACAAGTCCTGAGTTTGCAGGTCACCAGTCTACCTCACAGGGAAACGGCATCAATCTCCTCCTTCCCTCCCTTATTCCTTCCCTCTACTTCTTATCCACGTCAATCCAAAATTCATAGAGAGAGTGCTCTGATTGGTCCAGCTTGGGTCAAGTAGTCATTGTTGGTACAATGAACTGCAGCTGGAGGCAGAGTCTAGCAACCACCTTATAGGAAATGGAAATGATGACGGAGTAATGGAGGGGTTAGGGAGTGGTAATTCTTTTCACCAATTCTGGATCACTAGATTGGGGCAGTTAGGTGTGGGGGGAGGGTGTCTATTTTTCGTTGGTTGACTCCAAAAGATATTCACTGCAAAGGATGAAGCTTTGTGTCTCTACCTCATTAAGCAAAACAACTCATAAGTGATCCCAAATGGATGAGGCTCCATCTCATGACCTTGATCCACCTCGATTTCAGAACCGTCATCCTCCAAAAATAAAAAAGTTTGCTGGCCTCCAGCAATAACGTCAAAACGTGTTTTGAGAAATCTCTCCCTTTGCAAATTTCCCCCTACCATGTGCCTTATGCTTCAGAGCTCACTTTGTCACTTGACCTGGGCTAGCCATTCCCCATGCAATAGCCCACATTCCAGACCTATTCTTTTCCTTTCCTTTCACTCAAGCGAAATCTATCTGTTCTATATTACAGTCTCTTGCTAAATGATAACACCTAGAAAAGTAACCTGTGATAGGGTTTTAATAGTCTGATACTGTTAGCCATTCCAAATAAGAGAAATGTTTATTAGAGTGAATTTCTTATTTTAGAGGAGTAGTTCTGATGATAGCAACAACATTGGGCCAATTTGAATTTAAAAAAAGATACATTAAGAAAGGAGGTCCATCACTGTACTGCTTACAATGCAACCCATTTCCCCCAAAAATGTGGGACTTGACCTTTCCTTCTGTTTCCATTCCAAACTGGCAATCTTGTTTTCCAGACCTACTTTGTAACTGCTATCTCTGTGTTTACATGTTGACGCCATTATACCATGTTCTTTGCATAATAAATAATATTATAAGCCAGAGGCACTAATTGCAAAATCCTGAGGAATCTGCATTTGTGCAATACCTTCTAACACCCTAAAGAAAAAACAAACTCGGTTTTTAATGAGCCCTAAGAGAGTTTTCAAAGATGTGAGTTTTCTAAAATTTGCATTTCTGTCCTCTTAAAATGCAAATATACAAACGTCCAGTGAGTACTATTTTTTTAAAAGGAAACATTGGTATCTACATATATTTTTAAAAGTATCGCCCATAGTTTCAGCTCCCTTTTCATTTAAGCGGCTGCAAATCATCTTAGAAACTGACTTAGTTAATCTAAAATTCTGTCTGTAACTATGGTACAGTAACCAGCAAGATGAGATTGTAAATTATTCTGTCAAACCTTCCAGCTCCCTCTGTCAGCTATAAAATCTATACCCAGATCCAGGCTTTAATTCTCCTTATCTCCACACAAAAAGGCAGTATGTCTTACTGGTTAGACAATAAATTCAGTAACCAACTTCCTGGGTTTAAGTCCTTCAGACAATAGTTGGAAGACTCGGGGAAAGTTGCATGAGCTCTCTGTGCCTCAGTTTCCTCACCTGTAAAATGAAGATAATAATATTATCTACTCACATGATTATTGTGAAGATTAAACAAATTAATATTGCAAAGCTTTTAGAACAGCAACAGGCCATACTAAGGGTTAATCATTATTGCACTAACTTTGTAATCTCCATTGACTCTTGGTTACTGATGACAAAGACACTCTTTTTGACCTAATTTTAACCAGATTCCTGTGAGCCCTCTGCTAGACCAGGCCAGATCTTGGGCTTCCCTCTCTGCCCTTATAGAATCTATTTGAGCAAGAATCCTGCTAAATTAGTTTATCAACAATCCCCCACCCTGGCCTGCCTTCAGCAAGAATTCTGAGTCTTCTAGTAAGAACCCTGATGTTTCCTCTTAGTAATTTTCCGTCCGCTGACCCCTACTCTTCTTCTTGGCTATAAATCCCCACTTGTCCTTGTTAGAGTCAAAGCTGAGTCGTATCTCTCTCCCCTAATACAAAACCCTGTTGAGGTGGCCCCCCCTTGAATAAAGTCTGCCTTACTGTCTCTAACAAGGTCATGAATAATTTTTTCTTTAACAATGCCCTGTCTATGTCTTTAAATAATCAATCATCTCTTGTGCAGAATGGGAGGAGAGGCACATTTTGGAGCAAGCTCGAATATTTTAATCTTATCTCTAATAATTGAGCCTAATATATTAATATTTGAGATGTTGGTGGTTTACTGTCTATGCCTTAGCTACACAGGAGAGTCAAAAAGGACAATGTGATTGCTTAGAGGGACCAGCCTGTGAGGGTTGGGAGAATGGACAGCAGGAGCTACTGCCACTATAAAAACTGGTATTATAATAAATATAAATTTAATTTTAATGCAGTTTGCATTGATATTATTCATCATGCAGCCCCGAGCTCATTTGTTGAGATACAAGAATAAGGAACACAGTAGCTCAATGTCCCAACACCTTAGCAACATCTGTACCACCTTGTTAGAGGTTTGCTAAGGTTGATTGTCTCGACCACCAGTTTCCCCAGATAGTTTTTATTCTATTATTCTGTAAGAAGTGTGGGAAAACATTTTTTTGACAGAAATGGTTTTTAATAATAAAAAAATTGTGAGAAAGTGCTAAAACACCTATCATTCATGTAGATACATACATATTTACTGATTTGTTATCTTATTCCATTCCCCAAAGAATATCTCTTAAGTGCCAAAAATACTAACTGAAAGGTCACATTGAAAAACTATATTGTATGGGGGATCAGAATTGGCCACCCCAAAATGTGTCTCTTTGGCTATTTTTAAGAAGAAAAGACTGAAATTTGGAGCTGGCCCAGTGGCATAGTGGTTAAATTCGCATGCTCCACTTTGATGGCCGGGGTTCACAGGTTTGGACTCCAGGCACTGACTACACACTGCTCATCAAGCCGTGCTTTGGTGGCGTCCCACATACAAAATAGAGGAAGACTGGCACAGATGTTAGCTCAGGGCCAATCTTCCTCACATACACACGCACACACACAAAGACTCTGAAAGAAGCTTTGACCTTCCCTCTAACTGCGTGAGGAAGATTTAAGATAGAATGCCTATCCCTAGCACCGGCCATCACCATAGATAACTCTGTGTATTGGTAAACCTGAGAGGAGCCTTGCTAAGCCCATTTTTATCAAAGTTCTGTCTCTAGGTCCCATTGTCTATAGATAGTCCAGCAAACACTTGTTTAACAAACATTTGCATTTCCATCTCCATGTAAATTGCCTTCCTCCCCTTTAAAGTCCCACACCACTACCCCCAACATCCTCCTTTGTCTTTAGCTGAAGATGGTATTTAAGGTGGCAGCTTTGGCCGTCCTGGCAAGTTACTTAGTTTTTCTGGGTTTCTGCCATATATACATGCCATTAAACTTCGTTTTATTTTCTCTTGTTATTCTGTCTCATGTCAACTTAATTCTTAGACCAACCAGAAGGACCCAGAGGGTAGAGGAATTGTCTTCCTCCCCTACAATTGTTTAATCTTTAGAAGAAAAATAGAGGTGATGTGGGGTAGCATTTTAAATATCCTATAGACAGTAGAAAATGCTGGGGTCTATTAAGACTTTTACAGACCTAAGCCAGCCCTGATGATCTAGCTGTTAAAGTTTGGTGCTCTCACTGCTTTGGCAGCCTGGGTTCCTTTGCCGGTCTTGGAACTACACCACCCGTCTATCAGTTGCCATGCTGTGGCGACAGCTCATATAGGAGACCTAGAAGGACTTACAACTAGGATATACAACTATGCTCTGGGGGGTGGGGGGTGGGGGTTGGGGATAAAAAAAAGAGGAAGGTTGGCAACAGATATTAGCTTAGGGCAAATCCTTTCCTACAAGAAAAAAAAAACAAAACTTTTACAGACCCACATAATGTTACCAATCCTACCCTAGACAATGCATCTAGGAAACTACTCAGTAACCTAAAGAAACAGCTGTTATCTCAGGTTGGGTTTTGTATAAGCAGAGCCTGAGAAAGGGGTTCTGGTGTGTGTACTTTATTGAGTGAGTGCTCTTTAGAAACAGCTGTAAGGAGGAGAAGAAGCGGGATAGGAAAAAGGTGAATGAGGATATCGTCCAGGTGAAGTCTGGGAAGGAATATGGAAGGGTGGAAATGAGTCAGGCCTTGGTTGCCCTTGGAGAGGGGAGGGGTATACCCTCTCAAGTGTCTCCAGTGAAGTGGCTCCACTTAGCTAAGGTCAAGTCTCTGGAGAAAGTCACAGGCACAAGCTGTTAGCCAAGGTGCTGGCAGCAGTTGTAGGATGGCTGCCTCAGCCTACAAAGGAGATCTGGCCTGGGCGACATATGTCTACCACACGGCTCTTCATTGTTCTTCAGTGCTGATTTTTAACACATGATGATAGGAACTTCATTTTGTGCATTCTTTGTGTCCCTGGGACTTACCACAGTGCCTAACATATGGTAGGTTTTTAATAAGTTGTTTCATTCATTCAAATTATCTATTGAATTTACAAAGCAATTTCTTTAAAAACCCGTCTAAATTCAGATTTTATTTTGTACTCTTGTTAAGTGACATTGTGCTGTTTTCTTCGTGCTCTTGTCACCACCCCAGCTGCTTACATTTTACAGTCTTCTCTGCCTGTCAATAGGAGAGGAAGGAAGTGTGGTCTTGTGGTTTTAGACGAGTCGCTTAAGAACGCAGACCTGCTAGCCTTAGCTGTCTCTTGTTGGATGCCCAGTGAAGTCACTGAACCTCTCAATGCCTCCAGTTCTGGGAAAGGAGAATACTAAATCCTTAAAATGGTCTGTTTTACTTCAGCTTAGCGACATCTGTCTTACTTCTCTTTTTATGTTAAACCTTTTTACATCATCCATGGTGAATGAGAACTATCTAAAGCCCCTTCCTGTTGGAGATAGAAGTCTGGAAGCTCTGATGCTTAGAGAACACATTCCTGGAGTCTTAGAATCCTGAGACGCTGGGCTTGCACACTCTGCTGTGGAGAGAGAAGAGCTAAAGTGAGCTGGTCTTTGCTCATGCACCTGAATGCACGTGGGCAAACTGACCTCATTCTGCACGTTTACGCATAGAGGTAGGCAGAGAGGGATCTGAGGGGTGGAATCTGATGAGGTTTCCAACAAAGGAACATTTCTCCCTCAACAGAGAGGCCCCTGGGCCTCTCTGAATGCCCCTTTAACTCTCCTTTAGGTTTCATCCAACCTTCTCCTAGACTAGAGAAACTGTCTGATAGCTACTTTCTCCCTGTCTACAAGCATCTAACCATGCATGCCTACAGAGTGGGGAGCTGGATCATGGTCACGATCATGACCAAGAAAGCCCTAATTTTTTGAAGAGATGGAGACAGACTGCCAAAAATTCTGGTATTGAAACTACATAACTGAAGGCATTAAATCATAGAAAATTGGGGAACAAGGCCGAATGAGGAAAGTACAAAGATCTTATTGCAGTGGATACATAAACTCAAACACTCTAATGGAGTTAATAGCCTAATTGAAATGTTACTCGTAAATTACATCTCGATTAAATTATGAATTAATAAGGCTTTTATAACCACAAATTATACCAGGTATTTACCTCATGAATAATCATCTGGCTCCACCAGAGATGAGGAAGGTTGGACTTGGCGGAAAATAAGAGGGACTTTGGAAACTGATTTAGGGAGAGAATTTCTGAGGTTGACTCTGCGTGCGTGCGTGTGTGTGTGTGTGTGTGTTTTCACTGTGAGCGTAGATAACTAAATGTGTGATGTGGGAGGGAAAGTTGGGGTCGGGAGGCAGGGATAAAGAGGCATAGGGTACTTTGGAAGCAAGTAAACAGAAAGTTCATAGACCTTTAAGGATAAATCTTAAGTATTTTAAAAAATTTCCTACAATTGTTTTCTATTCTCCTCTCAAAGAGTAGGTAAAAATCACATTCTCCTGTCTAGAAATTGACGCTTATGAGAAAGAATTGCACAACCCCATCTGTATACAGTGGCAGCATCAGATGGAGAACTCTGCTACCCTGTCTATCATACCATGGTAGGGCAGGGTGGTAAAAAGTTTTGGGGAGAGGAAAGTTGGTTTCTGCTGGCTTGCCCTTTCTCAAGCATGGGAATCTTACCGACTGAGAAATTTAGTTCCCTTGCATGTATCAGACCTACTATCCAAACTCTCTCCTTTCTTGGCCTCTAACCTGCCTCAGAGAGCTTACTGCTAGGGACAGTCCTCAGGAATGTGTATCAAGATACCTACAAACAAGATGAGGATATTTGGGGTCATCACTGCTGAGCGCATGGGCACTGGGGTACAAGAAACATTAGGGGGAGAGGGAATATGGTAGAAACTTAGTAGTGTTTATCATAGATTGTTTTTCCTCTCATTCCTGGGCACACAGGAACACATTCCAGCCTCCCTTGAAGTTAAGTTGGGGCCATGCATGAGCTCTGGCCAATGAACTCGGAATGGAAGTGATATGTGTCACTTCTATTCTATGGTGGTTGAGAACACGCATGAGTTCTCTCTCCTCCCCTGCTTCAGTATTGCAGGAAGTCTTGCGTTGTAGGTGGACTAGCTGTAAGGTGAAAGCAACCTGGATTCCTAAGTCATCACTTGGAAAGGAGGCACCCTGAAAAGCTGCTGGACATACAGTAGACTTTGCATGAGTGAGCTGAGTGAGGTTTAGGGTTTGTTTATTGCTGCAACATAGCAGAGCCTCTCCTGACTAATACAGAGAAGGATGCAGAAAGAGACATGAGGAGGTGCCTGGAGACAGCCCTGCTTTCATTACCACTTTCCAGAGCCACAGAGAAAGGGCCTCTCTTCTAGAAAAGGAGGCATCAAAAAAATCTTCAGTGAAGGTAGACTTTAATATCTGTATGCTTCTGTATTGTCTTTTACAACAAGAATGTGCTTTTAATGTAATTTAAAAAAATAAAAGTTGGGAAAAAACACTTTGGGCGACTTCGAGAAGAAGCCTTCACAATGAGGAATTTGGAAGACCTCCACATCCCTCAAAAATGTTTCCATCCCTCCATTTACAGAAAGGTTTGTTTGGGTTACCAAGCACCCATTTAAAAAATGACTCAGTGAGGCAGCATAAACAAAGTGAATTCCTGGATGGGTATGATTTCACTCACAAATGCTGGTTGCTGCTGGCTGAAGACACTTGGCCTGGGTCAGCTTCATTTGGCAGGTTGATGGTATAGAACTCCAATTCGCTTCAGTTGGTCGACCCTGACTTTTTACTCCCTCACAGTGATGAGCAACAAACCCAAAACTCCTTAAGCAACTTGGGATAGTTGATGTTGATAAAGTTTATTTCCTGCAAGCAGCCTGAAATGCTTTGTGGAAGGAAGCAGAATATACAATAAAATAAGACAGTATCTAATAAGTAAGTGCTGCTGACTTAAAAAAAAAAAAGTGAGACAATCATTCCTTTGAATAAACCACAAGAAATTACAGAAGTTAGTTTGCATGTGTTCCATAAGACATCAGTTCACTGGACACTATGAAAATGACCTTCTTTATTAATGCTGTTGGTGGCTCCAGCAACTGAATAAGACAGTGACAAAATCAGCTTCATAAGTTCTGCTTCACAGCCTTGGTAGCACCATGGGACCTAGAGGCAATGCTCCCATCAAGTCTCCTACATAAAAACACCCTCACAGAGACTTGTATTTGTCACCCACTGTTGAAGAGAAAGAGACCCAGGTGGACAAGAGAACCCGAGCTCTCCTCTCTTCGGCTCTCCCTACTCCTCAACTCCTGCTGCCTCTACTCTCTCTTCCCCAAACTATGAAAACCTCTCTTCTCAGAAATTTATTCTCCTCAGTTGATTAACTGTTGACACTTGGGTGGGAATGGGTTTCTCTGGTGAATTAGCACAAGCAGGAATTTTCCCTGTAAACCTTTTCTCTCTAATTGTGGAGCCATGGGCTGTTGGTCCGGTTAAAGGGATTTTACACATCAACACTAAGACGGAATGTTTTGGGGATAAAGAGCCTATGAAATCACACAAGGATCATTAGTAGGTTGGCCCAGAAATGGAAGTTAATCAAGATCATTTCACGCTGCTGGAGTGAAGGTCAAAAAATCACGGCTCTGCCAGTCTCTCTTCAAAAGGCACCCTGCTCTCCTAAATAAGATCTGAAAGTCTTCTGGGAGGCCTGTCCCCCCAAGTCCTCAGTGGTGGCCAAGTTTTCTCCCTGCCCTGGACCCTGCCTTGCTCTTGCATGGATCTCTGTAGAACACCTGGGCCTCCCCTCTCTTAGCTGGCTGGGCAGGAGATTGGGCTCCCCTCCCTACTTCCAGATTTTAACATTTCCCCTTCCCATACTCTTAAGAACTGAGATGTGTATGTTACTTTCTCTAAGAAACTTGATTTTATTTTCATTATAGAAATATACTGTTACATCACCTCTTTTCTGAAATTTTGGAATGCTCAGATTTAATAAGGAAATGCCCCAGGTTACTCAGAATATAAGCAATTGAGGTGGTCATTTCTTTTTTAAAGCCTCGTTTTAGCATCCATTCATTATTAGAGGTCCCCAGAATCCCCAAATTCCCCAATCAAATGCATAGATGTGTTGTCACACCTTTCTCACATTAAATTGGTTCTCATACCAATTCCAGTGTCGGGGGAGGGGGTTCCTCCACACACCAACAAGCAATTCTCAGGCACCAGCAGAGTGTCTGAGAATTCAACTCAATTCTGACGCTATCTACCCAGAGATAGCATCAGATTCCACAGGTTAAGGGTTCAGTCCTACAAGACCGGTCCCCCCACCCCGCAATTTCCCCCCCACACACGCTTCAGACATCAGTGGGAAGCCCAAGTTGTTGCCCCAGCTTTTGACATCTGGCTATGGATTGGAGGTTCCCACAACCCCCTCCTCAGGTTTGATTTATTTGCTACAGCAACTCACAGAACTCAGAGAAACATTTTTCATACTACATCACCGGTGTATTACAAAAGGATAAAACTCGAGAACAGCTGGATGGAAGAGATGCATAGGGCAAGGTATGGGGAAAGGGCTTGGAATGTCCATGCCCTCTCAGAACAAGCCATTCTCCCCAAATCTCCACTTGTTCACCAACCCTGAAACCCAGGGGCCAACTTGCTTGACTATACTCAGTTAGTTGCCTGTTTGCAAAAGTAGTTAGATAATGCATTACTAAAACTCACCTTATAGATAACATCTCTGAAGCCTGGATCACCATGGTAAAGGGTGCTTGAGTTTTTCAAGAACTGAGAGTCAACTCCCTGTCTAGTTCAGGCTGGTTAAGACCACCGATTCATCAACCGGGCCTGTGCAGATGACCAATATGTGACCCTTTGACATGAAGGAGCTGAAAACTCCACCCTTGGATCATGGTAACACTGCCATTTTGTGAACATGTGTCCTATGAAGAACTGTGAAGCTTGACTACGCTTGTGCAGGTCATCCATTACCTCACTTCTCCTTACCTCCAATCATTTATTCCCACTTCAGACCACCTTGATCCTTTATCCCGTAAATATCTCTAATCCCCATATTTTGGGGAGGCAGATTTGAGATTGGTTCTCCCGTCTTCTCATTTGGCTGCCTTGTGATTAAACCCTTTGTCTTCGCAAACTTGTCATCTCTGTGATTGGCATAATCATGCAGTGGGTAAACCAGGTTATTTGGTAGCAACCTGGACCCCATCTTTTTGAGTTTTTATGAAAGTTTCATGGTATAGGCATAATTGATTAAATCATTGGCCATTGACAATGGATTCAACTTCCAGCCCCTCTCCCCTCTTCATGGTCAGGGGGTAGTAGTGAAAGTTCCCACCCTGTGATCACATGGTTGGCACTATTGGCAACCAGCCCTCATCCTTAGGTGCTTTCCAAAAGTCACCTCATTAACATAACAAAAGGCACCTTTATCACTCTCAACATTTAGGAAATTTCAAGGGTTTTGGAAGCTATGAGCTGGGAACTGTGGATGAAGACCAAAGATATATAAGAAATATATTTTGATTATCTGAATGACCAAATATATATTTCTAATAACTCACAATATTACACACGTTTCATTAAGCCTGAGTAATTATAATGCAATTAAATTGGTCTGAAAGAACGGAAACTGACTCACTCAGCACTTAACCCAATTCCAACTTACTTTGATAAAACAAGGATTTGTTTTTGATTCTCCATCTGTTTCTATGTTACGTTTTATTATCACCAAAAATAATTTGAAATTTTTAGAAAAGATTCATAAGATGTCCATTGAGGAAAATTGATTCATTGCCTATGCTGTAAATTTTGAACTTATTCAAATAGCAAATAATGATTCTTTCAAGGTTTCTAAGTATTTATTTTTGGAACTAAAATTCCAAAAATTGGATAAACTAATGGGTGTTTTTTTAATGTAAAATATCTCCATAATATAACTACTGAATATAACCACACTGATGGTTTCCCTGTTGCAACTTTAAGTTGCTATGTTATTTGAGTAGCTTAAAACCTTGATGAATCTTGGACAACATGCAATATATGGTGGATGTTAAAAACAAAACAAGACCCAAATGGAGTCACTTATGCTAAGCCCCATGTCACCAGAGACTTCACTTAATTACAGTTTCAGCTTTCCTAGAAATGGAATCTTAAACCAGTTGATCAGGAATGGCCTAATGGGCACTAGTTAGATAATTTGCCTGACAGCCCCCTGCTATCCCCTAAAGGGAAGTTACCTTGCAATAACCAGTCCGTTTTTGTCTTGTCCCCACACCCTTCTGCCTATAAAAGTCTTTCATTTGGGGGCCAGCCCCATGGTGTCGTGGTTAAGTCCAGCATGCTCCACTTTGGTGGCCAGGTTTGGACCCCTGACGCAGACCTACACTACTCATCAAGTCATGCTGTGGTGGCGACCCACATACAAAATAGAAGAAAATTGGCACAGATGTTGGCTCAGGGCAAATCTTCCTCACCAGAAAAAAAAAAGTCTTTCATTTTGTACAGCAACTCGGAGCTCCTTTCTGTCTGCTAGCTTAGATGCTGTCTGATTCATGAATCATTGAATAAAGCCAATATCTTCAAACTTTACTCAATTGAATTTTTCTAACATAGATTATACATTGATCATGTAATATCATTTTTAACCAATACAACAAGAGGCTGTATTATGAAAATGTTTAGAGTCACATGGAACAATACGTGGAGTTATGCACTCAACTTAGCCTAAAGTTTCCTCCCCTCCAACATCACACTAATAACGTGAGATGTTAATTAGCAGGTACAACAGAAGATTTAGGGTTTTATTGCCTCTGTTTTCCTCTCTCATGTTGTTTGTGACTGTTGAAGAACAATGAAATAGTCAAAAGGGAGACAGCAAGAGAGAAGTCAGAAGAAACATACAAGTTGCAAAAAACACAAATTGAATAGCCAGTCCCTTAATAAATTAGTGTTAATGGTGCTCTCAACTATCGATTAACCAAACAAATGAATGGGGAGGGAGTTCCTGCATTAGTTTGCTAGGGCTGCCACAACAAAGTACCACAGACCGGGTGGCTTAAACAACAAAAATTTATTTGCTCACAGTTCTGGAGGCTAGAAGTTTGAGATCAAAATGTTGGCACGGTTGGTTTCTCCTGAGGCCTCTCTCCTTGCCTTGTAGGTGGCTGTCTTCTCCCTGTGTCTTCACATCATCTTCCCTCGGTATGTGTCTGTGTCCTAACTTCCTCTTCTTAAAACAACACTAGTCATATTAGATTAGAGCCCACTCTAATGACTCATTTTAACTTAATCACCTACTTAAAGACCTTGTCTTCAAAAACAGTCACATTTTGAGGTACTTGGAGCTAGGACTTCAACATATAAATTTTAGGGGTAGACACACTTCAGCCCATAACAGGGTCCTGACCAAACCACCTGCTGAAAACCACTAAAAGTTTCATTTATAATATGCAAAGCATCTTTTTAAATGCATCAAAGAGCTGAGAGGAAAAAATATATACACGCAGGCCGAAAATTAAGTTAAAGTGGGAACCTCAGTAAATAAAGAGAGCAGTGAAACTAGTTTCACTTTGAGGCACTTGCCAAAACCTGGTGACTTAGGCATTGGTTTTTTGTTTTTGTTTTTTCTTTAATTTGCAGAGAGCAGAGAATTGGAGGTGAAACCTAAGACTTACCCAAAGTGAGGAATCTAATAAAAGCTCCCCCAAAGCAAAGGGATAAACAGCCAGTGTAAGGGTGAGCTAGAAATAAACCTGTCCCCTTACTCATACCGCCAAACCATGGAAAACAGCCACTTTTGAACCATGGCGTTGGGTGGAGAGAAAAATTTTTTTCTAATAATTCAGTTATAAACCAGCCTCAAGCAGGTTTGTAGCCTGAATTTATACTACTTTCGTTGCTCAAAAAGACTCTAAGGCCTAGAATTTAACTTAAAGTGGTCTTAAGTTGATCTCGTCCCCAGGTATCTGGCACAAGCATTCTGGTTATTGATTGCTGAGTAAGAATCCACACTCCCCCAAACTCACTATCATAAAACAACAGGAATATTCTTCTTCTCATGGATTCCGTGGGTCAAGAATTTGGAAAGAGTACAACAAGGACAACTTGTCTTTGCTCCATGGCGTCTGGTGCCTATCTGAGAAGACTTGAAGACCAGGAGGTGACTCAGGGTCTGGAAGCTGGAATTTTCTGTAAGCCAGCTTACCCGCACATCTAGTGGTTGATGCAGGCCGTTGTCTAGGACTTCAGCTGAGGCATTGGCCAGAGTACCTACATACGGCCTTCCCATGCGCCTGCATGGGCTTTCCTACAGCATGGTGGCTGGTTCCAAGTGCAAAGCATCCAAGGGAACCAGGGGGAAACTGTATTGCCTGTTATCTCCCAGCCTTGGAAGCCACGTGGAATCACTTCCACTCTAGTCACAAGCCCTCTCAGATTCAAGGAGAAGGAACATAGATGTTACTTCTCAATGGGAAGAGTATCAAAGTCACATTGTAAGAAGAGCACGTAGGAAGGGAGATATTATTGTCGCCATCTTTGGAACATAGAATCCGCCATCCAGAAGCATATGCAAATTCTTTCTGGAACAGCATTTTTTCAGCTCAGGCCTCAAAGTATTTCTCCAGATAAAGTTCCAAAGAGTAGTAGCACAAGAATCACAAAATACATAAAATTCACATAGAAAGAAGGCATTTCATGCAAGAGCCAGCAGAAACAACCAACAGAAGAATTAGACCCACAAACCTTCAGATATTGGAATTATTAGACAGAAAATAAAATAACTATGCTTAATATGTCCAAAGAAATGAAAGAAAAATTTAAAAATATGAATATGGAAGAAAAGACTATAAAAATGATGAAGGAGATTTGAAAGAGAACCAACTAGAATTTCTAAAGTTGACAAATATAAGAACTAAAATTTAAAACTCAATGGACAAGCAGCAGAGTAGCCACAGTTAAAGAAAAAAATCATGAATTAGAAGATAGATCTGAGGAAATTATGTAGAGTGCAGCACAAAGAGTCAAGGGGATGGAAAATATGAAAGAGAGATTAAACAACATGGAGGATAGAGGGAAATGTCTAATATTTAGCTATTCAGAGTTCAAAAAGGATAGGAGCGAGAATGAAGAAGAAGCAATATTTGAAGAGATAAGATCTGATAATTTTTAGGAACCAATGAAAGATACCAGTCAACAATTTTAGAAATATCCACGAATCCCAGGCAGGATATATGAGAGGAAATCCACACCTAGACATATCATAGCAACACTGCAGCAATCCAAAAACAAAGAAAATATTTAAAAATTTGTCCTTCCAAGGAGTAACAATTATACTGACAACAGATTTCTCAACAAATATATGAAAGCCCTAAGGCAGTAGAATAATATCTTCAAAAATGTCAACCTAAAATTATATACCCAGTAAAAATATCATTCAATAATGAGGGTGAAATAAAGACATTTTTTGAAACAAGAAAATGCAGAAAGAGTTTATCACCAATAGATCTTAACAGAGGATGTTCCAAAAGATTCAAAGAGGGAAAGCTATTTGAGATGAAAAGTCTAAGATGCAAGGATGAATGGTGAGCAAAGAATATAAATCTAAATAAATATGGACTACACATTATAAATATATATTTGTTATATCTAAATATATTATATTTAGATATAAAACAACACCAATAACATTGTGTTAGGTTAAAAATACCCAACAATATTTGCATATGTCAGGAGAAGGGGATTCAGAGCAAAAGTGTTCCAAAGATCCTCCTATTGTTTAGGAGGAAGTTAAGGATATTACATGATAAATTTCTAAAATAACTGCTAAAGTAATAGAGAAGAAATGGAATGAGAGCAATTGCTCAAATAATCAAAAAGCAGTCATGACAGGAGAAAAAAACATAGATAATGTGGGACATAATACCTTAGAAACAACTTACGCTAGTAATCTCAATAAACGTAGGTAAATGAGCTAAATGCTCCATTTAAAAAAAAGAAAGCTATCAGACTGGATAACAACAACAAAATCCAGCTCTGAGCGGTTTACATGTGTTCTGGCTCTTCTCCACTCTTCTCTGCCTGGCTTTCAGCCCAGCTCCATGCTCTGCATCCCCTGAGAGCCTTTCGCCTCCAACTTCTGGTTGGGTTTGGCCAATAGCAGATAGCAGCAGCAGATCACAGGGCAGGAGGAGTGAAAGGTGGGGATATCAATTCCCCCAGTTTCTCTCCCTCCTGAGCCAGAGTTTTTCAACGGTTGTGTTGTGTCTACTTAAGACCACAGATCCTGAAGGTGCCCCCTCTCCCAGCAACAGCTTATACTGTGTTCCAGTAACACTGCTCTCTCTGTGACCCTTCCGGGTTAGGGTAGAAACAGTTTTCCCTGTTTCCAGTGCCTGAGTATTTCACCATCTTTTGTTGGTTCCCCTAATGCTGTCCACACCTCTCTAAACACTTTCTTCTTTAAACTCTCCTCAATTAACATTTTGAGAGTACCACCTGTTTACTTCCTTCCAGGATCCTGACTCACAACAGAAGACACGCTTAAAACATAAAAATACTCAAAGGTTGAAAATAAAAGATTGAAAATGTTATAGCATGCCAATATCAAAAAAAAAAAAAGCTGATTTCACTATACCAAAGCAGACTTTAGGATTAAAAATCAATTTAGAGATAAAAGACATACATGATAAAAAAATTCACTTCACTAGTAATATGACATTACTACCATAGCCTCAAATTATAAAAAGAGAAAAAAATTGAGGGAATTAGATAAATCTATCAAGCTAATGGAGAGCAAAAATGATAAGAATGATCTACAAATAGCAGGTTTTTTTAAAAAGTACACCACATGTTTGAATGGCTTTCTAACAGGTCATTTATTTTCCTAATTTTATGTTTTCTTAAAGTAATAATGCCTTTTGTTTGCATTTACCTGAGAAGATATTGATTGGCAGCAGAGAAAGGCAAGCACAAATGTAGACAGTAGCCAGAGGAAGTTATGTTTTAGAAACTAATGGGTTAAAAACTAATTTTTCTTGCAATAAATATGACTAAGTGGTTAATATCATTAATATATCAACTTAAGAAAAATACTAAAATTCCAAAATGTAAACAGACACAAAAATAGATAATTTATGAAGAGAAGCTAAAAATGGTTAAACAAATAGAAAATGTTCAACCTCACTAGCAAAGAAATAGAAAATTAAAAAATAAATTATTTTCATCTATAAAATTAACAAAAAATTCTTTCAGAATTAGATATAATACCCAAAGCTGTTTGGGATAAAGTAGACACTGTCTTGCACTGCTGGCAGGAATAAAAATTAAGACAAGTTATTTGGCTTATAACATTGACCCTGTAATTCTATTTCTGGGACTCTATTCTGGAAAATAATCTGAATTAATGATAAAGCTTCAAGTACAATATGAAAATGTGATTGATAATATATTTTTTAAAAATTAGAAGTGCTCTTCTCCTTTTCTTTCCCTTTCCTTCTCTTGCTCCCTTACATTCAATTGTTCACTTTTTGAGCAATTTAATCTAAAACCCATTAGATGAGAGCTCAGCAAGGTAGATGTCCCCACAGGTGAGCACTGGAAGAGTTATGGTTGCCCACATGGGATGGCAGAGTACCACTGAAGTGAGAAAGGGATCTCTGCAGGGGAGTGACTCAGCTCATGATGCAGGAAGCCTGGCAGAGAGAGGAGAGCATTTGTGGGAGGGTAGAGGGATAGCCTAGAGCAGGGTGTCAAGGCCCAGTTAAGGTGAGGAGGACATTTGCAGGGGTGGGAGGGTAGTGGCAATTAGGGGAACTGGTTACTTACAGGAGATTGATCAGATAAGTAAATACATTAAAGATAAGGGAACCAGGTTTCTCACTACCAGAGAAACAAGTTTCAATTACAGGAAGGGAGAAAATGAAAATGAGATATTGGCTTAGAACTGGGGATATTGGTGTGAACTCATAGCTTTCAATAGAGATATATAGAAAATAAAACTAAACATAGATATAAATGCGTGTATGTATATGTATATATGTCCATTCTGAGGATCTGGGAGTAGTATCACCCCGATAGCAATGAGCCCACTAGTGCCCAGATGTTGGTTTCTAAACACTCTTCTCCACTAAAAGGAACCAGGGCTCTTTGGAGAAATAGCTGATTCCAGTGCTGGGGCAGGGAATGTACAACGAGCTAGAGCGTCTTGTGTCAGAAAGTAAGGATAGGTTCAGAGAATAATGGGAACACCTCAAAAGATTACATAAGTCATTGACTAAAATAGAATAACATACATCCATACTCATCCACATGATATAAACAAATGGATTAATTGATCATTTGAAAAGGAATGACTATTTACATAGTCTCCAAATATCTCCCCATAAAATATTTATTAATTATAAGGGAGGAAGAAGAGTAATTGCACAGTGAAAAAGCCTGGCAGAAACCACCTTAACAAAGTGATCAAAGTTAACATGACCGGTGATGGAACAAATTGAAATCATGTGTCATCTAATAAGATACAATAAGGAGAACACAGCATTGCTTCCGGAATATACCTACCAAAGACGCATGACTCCAATACAATCATGAAGAAACATCCAATAAACTCACAAAATAACTGACTTGCAATCTTCAAAAGGATCAAGGAAATGAAAGTCAAGGGAAGGATGAGGAACTGTTCCACATTTAAGACTAAATAGACACAAGAACTAAGCACAATGCTTTATTCTACACTGGATTGTTTTACTATACAAAACGTTATTGGAACAACAATGGAACTTGAATAAGGTATGAGGATTAGATGGTAATAATGGATCGACATTGTTGTCTTAATTTGGGTGATTGTATTATGATTATGTAGGAAAATGTCATTATGGGTAATACACACTACCTTACACGTGTGGTTCACTTTAGCTAGACCATACTATGTCATGTTGAGGGATTGGGATAGCATAGAAAAAAGATTAAGAGCACAACTTCTCGTTTCATGTGGAGTTTGCATCTTAGAATCATCAGTAGCTGGGTGATCCTAGGAGTTTCCTAAATGTTCTAAAATTCAGTCTTGCAAATGTCACTGCCCAGGGCCATCTGCGCAGCCCACCCCACTGTGTTCTTTGACATCGCTGCTGAGGGCAAAGATAGCAGAAAACTTTCATGCTCTGAGCACTGCGGAGAAAGGATTTGGTTATAAAGGTTCCTGCTTTCACGGAATTTTTCCAGGATTTATGTGCCAGGGTGGTGACTTAACATGCCATAATGGCACTGGCAACAAGTCCATCTATGGGGAGAAATTTGATGGAGAATTTCATCCTTAGTCCTGGCATCTTGTCCATGGCAAATGCTGGACCCAGCACAAATGGTTCCCAGTTCTTCATCTGCACTGCCAAGACTGAGTGGTTGGACGGCAAGCATGTGGTCTTCGGTAAAGGGCATCAATATTGGGGAAGCCATGGAGCTCTTTGGGCCCAGGAATGGCAAGACCAGCAAGAAGCTCACCATTGCTGACTATGGACAAATCTAATAAATTTGACTTGTAGAGAAAAAATTAAAAAATAAAATTCTTCCAACGGTTCAATTGTATATCTCTAGGATTCTTCTGAGAATTAAAATAATTAATCCATGTAAAAAGAACTTAGTAAAGCAGCCAGCACATAGCAAGTACTCAATGAATGAAGTAGTACCCCCTTATCCTCTGTCAGATGGACCTCCCTCTGACGTATGGTCGGAAGGTCAATAGTAGCTTAAGGCTAAGTCACAATGCCTGCGTCATTCACCTCACTTCATCTCATCAGCTAGGCATTTTATCATCTCACATCATCACAAGAAAAAGAAGAGTGAGTACAGTATGAACAATAAGATATTTTGAGAGACCACATTCACATAATTTTTATTACAGTATATTATTAAAATTGTTCTATTTTACCATTAGTTATTGTTGTTAACCTCTTACTGTGCCTAATTTATAAATTAAACTTTATCTTAAGTATGTACGTATAGAAAAAAACATAGTATATGTAGAGTTTGGTATTATCCCTGGTTTCAGGCATCTACTGGGGCATCCACTGTGTGTCTTGGGACAAATCCCCCATGGATAAGGGGAGACCACTGTACTAGTTGTTGATGTTGTAATTATTATTAATTGGAGTCACATTCTAAAACTACGTGATATTAGCAATGCTCTAGATATATTAATCCTTATGTAGGAATGGGGGAACCTGGAATTTGAAGACAAGTAAGGTGGCTGTTGAAATAATCTTAGCCTATAGTAAAAAAGACATTGATTATAACAGTGAGAATGAAAAGAAAGAACTCTGAGAAATGAGTTTTGGAAAAAAATTATAGAATTCAGGAAATAATTGCAGTTGAGGGGTACAGAAAATGGAGGCATTAAAAAATAACTTCACTGTTTTAAACTCTTGAGCCCAAAAGAATATAGACATCACTGGAAAAAATACAGACAATGGGAGAAAATCTACTTGAGAGGGAGGTGAGAGAAAGGATGAAATGATATTGGATCTGAGGAGAAAAGTGGAAATCTACGTAAACTATTTAGAGTCTGATTGGAAAGAGGAAGGACTGGATTTAGTTAAATGGGACAGCAAGTCGATATTTGAAAAACTATCTGAATAAAAGTAATAAATTAGTAAAAACTGATAAATTTTCTTCTTTAAAAAAATTTGTCATAGGGTTAAACAAAGGTTTGAGACAATCATCTAAGGTTCTTTGGATAAAAGCAACAGAAACCAAATCAGATTAAATTAAGGATTAATTAGTTAAATATGTATTGACAGCCTACAATGTATAAGGAATTTCATAGCATTAAAAAAAACAGATTCAGGCCGGCCTCATGGCCTATTAAGTTCTGCACGATCTGCTTTGGCAGCCCAGGTTTGGTTCCCGGGCATGGACCTATGCCACTTGTTGGCAGCCATGCTGTGGCAGCAAACTACATACAAAATAGAGGGAGATTGACATAGATGTTAGTTCAGTGCAAATCTTCCTCAGGAAAAAAAAAAGATTAAATTTGTGATATCATGGAATTTTCATTCCAGTGGAGAGAGACACACAATAAGCAAATTAAAAAAACACATAGGGGGCCGGCCAGGTGGCGCAGCAGTTAAGTTCGCACATTCCACTTCAGCAACCCAGGGTTCTCTGGTTCAGATCCCAGGTGCAGACATGGGACTGCTTGGCAAGCCTAGCTGTGGTAGGCATCCCACATATACTGTAGAGGAAGATGGGCACGGATGTTAGCTCAGGGCCAATCTTCCTCAGCAAAAAGAGAGGATTGGCAGCAGATGTGAGCTCAGGGCTAATCTTCCTAAAAAAAAATTCATATATAACTTTTTAGGGGGTCATAAGTGCTGTAAAAAAATAAAGGTGGGTAAAGGGATAGAAGGGGGAGGCTAATGCAGTTGTCCAGCTGAGAAATAGTAGCTTGGACTGGGAGATAATGCGGGAGGTAGTAAGTGAGAGTTGGATTCCAGATATATTTTGAGATAGAGCTGACAGATTTGCTAATGAGGGTGTACAGGGAGTCTCTGACTGCCCCTTCAGATCCACTCTCCAATCCTTCCCATAGCCTGGAAGTCTGCCCTCCAAAGACCACACACCTGGAGTCTCCTGTCTCCCTTTGGTTGAGTTCAGACAATAAAATGAACAAGAAGGAGACTGCAGGGCAGGAGGAGGACAAGACGAGGATGTTTATTCTCCTGGCTCCTCTGCCAGGCTATAGTTTGGCGATAGCTGCCCTTCTCTGCCAAAGGCCGCAACTCCTGTCAGGTAGCCACCTACTATGGTTACTGCCCAAGGGGGGTCATCTGCCTGCCACAAGACAAGCCAATAGTCAAGAGGCAAGGAGGTAGGAGAGAAAGGGATTTTTTCTTACAGCTTGCTAGCAAGAGGGAACATGGCCGACTATTGTCCAAAAGAACCAGCTTCAGGGGGGCACAGAATCTTGAAGCAGTTATATAGGCCAGTGGGTTATAGAGAAGAGGGTTAGTAAATGTTGAACACTCTGGTGTTGCAGACTGGGAGTTGCCACATCAGATCCTTCAGTTGTCAGGGATATCAGCACAGAATCTCTGTCCAGAGGCCATCACATTCCTAGAGAACTCAAAAGAATAAAGTTCTCATCTTATGGCAGCTGGGAGGGGCCATAAAATCTACAGAGCCTGCAAATACCCTGGAGACAGATCCTTACTTATCTAGGCAAACTAAAGCAAAGATTCAAAGGGGCTGCTGAGTCAGGGTTATTCATAGTTCCAACACGGCTTTCTTCTATAAGATGGCTTCTCTTTTGACTGTGCCTGTATCAGTTAACGCAGCGGTGCTAACACTATAGCTACAGCCCTGGCTGGTTCAGGTAAACCCTCCCCACCTTTGGCTCCTTGCCGCCAAGGAGTAGTAATGGCTTCCCATGGTGACTACCTCCTGGGTGCTTCACCATTTCTGATTAGTTTCCCTTAACCTGACCCCACAATTGGAAATAATTTATCGAATTTTCCTCAGATACCCCTTTAGTGTGCTATCTGTATCTTGCCAGGACCCTGAGTGACACAGCATATGAGAAAAAAAGAGGAGTCAAAGATGACTCCAAAGTTGCTGGTCTGAGCAACTGGAAGAATGGCGTTGCTATTTACTGAATTGGGGGAAAAAATCAATAGCGTGAAATGAACTCATTAGAAGGATATGGGGTAGCTCACAGAATACAATAAATAAAAAACAGAAACGTAAAGGAGTGGGTTGAAGCTCTTGGCCTGCTGATTAGATCCTGGCAATGATTAGATCAGAGCTCCAAGCCTTCCGTTTAAGGGAAGGGGCCGGAGATCTTAATGCTTGAAGGTGGAAATAAAACAAAACAAAACTGTTGTTGACGCTGCCTGGGCTACAGCATTCAGCAAGCTCCAGGCCTGGAGGAAACCAGACACTGCTAAACACACTTCCAGGCACAAGTCAATTCTTTCAACAAAGAATTATTCAGCCCAAAACATGAACAGTGCTGAGGCCAAGACGCTCTGCTCTACATGAAGGCTACCACACACTTCAGTTTCTATGTCTCAGAAGGCAAATCAGATTACTCTAGATCCAGCACCTCAAACTCTATTGGAAACCAATTTTAAAAGTGATAGTGGCAAATATATAGGTACCATCCAAAAGAGGCTGTGCAGGAATAGGCACCACATTTGGAAATTTTTGTTTGAGAGCTTAGAATTTAACTTTACTCCACTATGGTCAAGTACAACTGCACAAATGAGCACAACCCCACTCAGTGTAGCACAGGTTTACTCCTGGTTTAAAGAGCATTCTGTACGTGATCAAGTTTGCAACTAAAGTTAATAAGGTTGTAAATCATGTTACAGCTTTAAAACTCACACAGGACCCTTTCCAGGAAGCAGAGAGCTATGATATTGTTTAATGACACGTTCTGAGGCAGGCCTGCAACAGGGCTGCATTCACTGGGCACAGCATGCTTTCTGTGTCCCAAGGATTCTCTTGGGACATGCTGACCTAACTGGAGGAGGTAGACGAACTCACTGGAGGAGGCAGCCTACATTCCAGATGTGCCTTTGTCCTTAGCACGGTGGGAGAACGGAGAACCTGGGCCTGGCCCAGGGCCAGGGAGGCACTGACAGCAGACGAAGAAGGGGAACTTTGCAAATGAGCCACAGAGCCTCAGGCTTTGCACGACTCAGTTGTTTCCTGACATTCTGGCAGAGGGAGACGTTTTTAATAAAGAACAATTTTTTTTTCCATTTGGAGCTAGAAAGTTTTAAGTCCAAGATAAACATGCTTCGTGTCCCAAGAAAGCTCTGTTCCAGAGAACTCTGTATCCTTGGCTGACTTATGCCTCCCCAGCCCCTTAGGATCTGATTTCTGATTCCCAAATCTGAGGTGATACTTCTGTCCTTTATTTTCTAGGTCCAGGGGGATCTGGACCCTCAGGAGGAACCAGCCTTCAAGGCAGAAATTCCATGGCTATGTCCCAAGAATTTGAGCTCCAGTTAGCAGGAAAAATATGATAATTCTATGGCTTTCCCCTCCTCATTTTGCTACCTCTGGAAGTCCCCTAAATTTGCTTAACAATATTTCCCTGAAGCTATAAAGTCAGGCTTTTTTTTTTTTCTTAACTCAGGAATGTTTTAATTGTAAATTTGAATTCCACAGAGCTTTTGCTTAAGTACTACAGTTTAGGCTGTCAAATTAGTTTTGTAATTTCATTCAGTAAACTCTATTACTGATTTTTTTTCTATCTCAAATAAATATGTAGGTCATCTCTTCAGATATGTATTTTTTGGATATTAGCAATCAGTTAATGTGATAAGACCATTAATTCACTTAAAAAAGTATTCTTATAAGATTAACCAAAGTTTATTTATTCTATTATTAAATTTTTGTGTATGTGTGTGTATGTATTATACATGTATCATAAACACTTTGTGAAACAAATACAGAATATGTTATAAAACACAACCATCGTCTTATTTGGAATAATTTTTTAAAATTAATCTTATTTTTTAAAAAGTTATATTTAGTATTCATGTGTTTACTTCTTATTTTATGACATGGAAAAATGACATCCACGGGGCGTTTTCTCCCCCAAACAATGTAAATATCCTGTGAAATATTATGATATTCATTATTATTATTATTTGAAGCTTCAGATTTGCCTTCTCTTCACTGGTTTATCCTTTCTTGTTATAAAGCAGCTAAATAAAAATATAAGTTTATGACAAATTCCCCTTAAAGATTGGATACAAAATTGTATTCTTTCTTTCATACAGTGATAATAATTAGAATCCCTGGTAAATGTATAAAAAAGGAAAATGTATCATTAAATTCTTATTAATTCACTACAGTGGTCGCTTAGTTTATCTCAAAATATGGTCTTCAGACTACCTGAGGATGCAGGTGGTGACATGCAGATTCAGGACCTAACCTCAGAAATTCTTATTCAGTAGGCTGGGAGTGGACCTAGGAATCTGGTGTTTTTTTGTTTTTGTTTTTGTTTTTTTGCTTCAATGTGGCAAGCAAGTAGCACTCTTACAAACATCTTTTTCACATGTACGGGTTTTTTCAGCTTTACTGAGGTATAATTGACAAATAAAATTGTAATATATTTAAAGTATATAATGTGATCTGATATATGTGTACATTGTGAAAAGATTCCCACACTCAAGTTAATTAACACATCCATCACCTCACATATGTACCGTTTTTTTTTTAAAGATCGAGTTTTTTTTTTCCTGGGAAAGATTTGCCCCAAGTAACATCTATTGCCAATCTTCCTCACTATTTTTCTCCCCCTCCCCAAAGCCCCAGTACATAGTTGCATGTTCTAGTTGTAAGTCTTTCTAGTTCTTCTATGTGAGCCACTGCCACAGCACGGCTACTGATAGACAAATGGTGTGGTTCAGCACCTGGGAACCAAACTTGGGCCACCAAAGTGGATCCCACCAAACATTTAACCACTAGGCCATCAGTGCTGGCTCTGTACCTCTTTTTTTTTTTTGTGGTGAGAACAACAGTTCTACTCTCAGCAAATTTGAATATACAATATAGTGTGATCAACTATAGTCACCATGTTATACATTAGATCCTCAGACCTTATTCTTCTTATCACTGAAAGTTTGTACCCTTTTACCAACCTCTCCTCATTTCCCCCAACCCCGACCCATGGCAACCACCATTCTACTCTCTGCTTCTATTTTTACTTTTTTTTTAGAATCTACATATAAGTGTTATCATGTAGTATTTGCTTTCTCTGGTTGGCTTATTTCACTTCCTATAATGCCCTCCAGGTTTACCCATGTTGTTGCAAATGGCAGGATTTCCTTTTTTCCAACGCTGAATAATATTTTATTGTATGTGTATACCACGTTTTCTTTATGTATCATCTGTTGATGGACACTTAGGTTGTTTCCATACCTTAGCTATTGTGAATAATGCTGCAATGAACATGGGAGTTCACATATATCTCTTTGAGATAACGATTTCATTTTCTTTGGATAAACACCAGAAGTGGGATTGCTGGATCATGGGGCAGTTGTATTTTTAATTTCTTTTTTTTTTTTAGAGATTTTTTTTTCATTTTTTTCCCCAAAGCCCCCTGGTACATGGTTGTGTATTTCTAGTTGTGGGTCCTTCTAGTTGTGGCATCTGGGATGCTGCCTCAGCATGGCTTTATGAGTGGTGCCATGTCCGTGCCCAGGATCCAAACCAGTGAAACCCTGGGCCACCAAAGCAGAGCACGTGAACTTAACCACTCAGCCACGGGGCCGGCCCCTTTAATTTCTTGAGTAACCCATTCTGTTTTCCATAGTGGCTGTACCAATTTACATTCCACCAACAGCATATAAGGGTTCCCTTTCCTCCACATCTCACCAACATTTGCTGTCTCATCTTTTTGATAACAGATATCCTAACAGGTATGAGGTGGTATCTCATTGTGGTTTTGATTTGCATTTCCCTGAAGATTAGTGATGTTGAGCACCTTTTCACGTATTTGTTGGCCATTTGTACATCTTCTTGGGAAAAATGTCTATTTGGGTCTGTTGCCCACTTTTTAATTGGGTTATTTGTTTTTTCCTATTGAGTTGAATTCCTCTTATATTTTGGATATTAACCCTGTATTGGACCAGGTGTTTTGCAAATACTTTCTCCCATTTCATAGGTTGCCTTTTCATTTTGTTGATGGTTTCTTTTGCTGTTCAGAAGCTTTTAGTTTAATGTAGTCTCACTTGTTTATTTTTGCTTTTGTCGCCTTTTCTTTTGGTGTCAAATTAAAAAAATCATTGCCAAGGGGCCGGCCCAGTGGCACAGCAGTTGAGTTTGCACGTGCCACTTTGGCAGCCCAGGGTTCACCAGTTCAGATCCCAGGTGTGGACCTATGCACCATTTGTCAAGCCATGCTGTGGCAGGCATCCCACATATAGAGTAGATGAGGATGGGCATGGATGGTAGCTCAGGACCAGTCTTCCTCAGCAAAAAAAAAGAGGAGGATTGGCAGCAGATATTAGCTCAGGGCTAATCTTCCTCCAAAGAAATTTTTTTAAAAAATCATTACCAAGACCAATGTCAAGGAGCTTTCCTCCTATGTTTTCGTCTAGGAGTTTTATAGTTTCAGGTCTCACATTCAGGTCTTTAGTCCATTTTGAGTTGGTTTTTGTGCATAGTATAAGATAGGGGTCCAATTCCATTCTTTTGCATGTGGCTGTCCAGTTTTCCCAGCACCATTTATTGAAGAGACTATCCTTTCCCTATTGTATATTCTTGGTGCCTTTGTCAAAACTTAATTAACCATATAAGCATGGGTTTATTTCTGGGCTCTATTCTGTTCCATTGATCTAAGTATCTATTTCTATGCCAATATAATGCTGTTTTGATTACTATGACTTTGTAATATAGTTTGAAATCAGGAAGTGTGATGCCTCTAGCTTTGTTCTTCTTTCTCAAAATTGCTTTGGCTATTTGGGGTCCTTTGTGTTTCCATGCAAATTTTAGGATTGTTTTCTCTATTTCTGTGAAAAATGCCATTGGATTTTTGATAGGAATTTTGCATTGAATTTGTAGATTACTTTGGGTAGTATGGGCATTTTAACAATATTAATTCTTCCAATCCATGAGCATAGAATATCTTTCCATTTATTTGTGTTTTCTTCAATTTCTTTCATCAATGACTTGTAGTTTTCAATGTATAGATCTTTCACTCCTTGGTTAAATTTACTCCTGAGTATATTATTCTTTTTGATGCTATTATAAATGAGATTGTTTTCTTAATTTCTCTTTCCAATAGTTCATTGTTAGTATATAAAAATGCAACTGATTTTTTTTTTTTTGAGGAAGATTGGCCCTGAGCTAACATCTGTGTCCATTTTCCTTTATTTTATATATGGGACATCAACCACACCATGGCTTGATAAGCTGTGGGTAGGTCCCTGCCTGGGATCCAAACCAGCGAACCTTGGGTCACTGGACTAGAGCGCGTGAACTTAACTGCTGCATCACTGGGCCAGCCCCAAAAATGCAACTAGTTTTTGTATATTGACTTTATATACTGCAACTTTACTGAATTCATTTATTAGTTCTAGCAGGGTTTTTGGTGGAATCTTCAGGGTTTTCTGTATATAATATCATGTCATCTGCAAACAGAGACCATTTTACTTCTTCCTTTCTGGTTTGGACGCCTTTTATTTCTTTTACTTACTTCATTGCTTTGGCTAGGACTTCCAGTATTACGTCAAATAGAAGTGGTAAGAGTGGGCATTCTTGTCTAGGAATCAATATTTTAATTAGATTACCATGTTATTTTTATGCCCAATGAAATTTAAGAAGCTTTTATTTAAAAGATACCTGTTGTGTTTCTATTTCTCATTTGAAACAGAGAATCAACTTCATACCTACTTTTGTCTTGATAATTTTGTATTCTTTTTTCTTTAAAAATGTTTCTAAAATTTTGTAAGTCTCAAGCCCCACAGAAACCTCAATCTACTCCTGCTGTAGGTAAATTTGTAATGTATATTTTTGTTTTTCTAAATGACACCCACAGATGATGTCATTCAAAGGAACATGATGGAAAGCATAGATTTCAAAAGGAGATGTGAAGAAACTATGTCCAAAACAAGACAGAATCTACGGGTTAAGATCATCACATTTCCAGAAGTTGATACCTCTGTAGATGAGTCTGCAGCTGCCAATTCTTGAGCATGAGTGGATGAAGGCAAGAGGCAGCAAGTTACCTGGCCACGGGAGCAGTTGACCTTTTGGGGGATCACCCCTGGTACCAGTTACAGTATTTGGTCAGATAGTATTTTGCAACTAACCAGAAGTTTGACTCTCACACTATTCCAGAACTAACTCTGCTCAGCCCAAATTTGGACTGGGTTAAAAATATAAAAAAAGATTATGTCTGTACTAGATATGTCAGTCATCTTCCCACTCATAATCCATTATAAGAGAATCTGCCTTCTACCCTTTGGTCATGCTTGTCTCAGGTGATTCCACTTTCCTGTCCACAGCTGACTGAACCAAGGCTGAGCCTGTTACATGTTTTCATTTCAGAAGTTGAACTAAAATACATAGATCAAGGCTATTCATATTCTACAGAGGAGCTCTCAGCTATGGGAGCATTGGGGCAAACATGGCACCATGGCAAATCAAAGCCTCAGGTGAGAACTGTGGGAGAGAGAACCTCAAGCCTTGGAAAGACCAGAAATGGATAGGATAGAGAAGAAGGAACAAATGGACATACTCAGAGAAACAGAGGTGAGAGATAATCTGATCTTGGAAAGAATAGCTGTCAAATGACTTTATACTTTTTGTGAAATAGGACTGTATGTTCTGAATTTAGATTCCTTGCTATCGCCTGAATCCCTTCCCGCCTACACGCATAGAGCTGTGTTGAGGGGTTTTGGTTCCCATCAGCAAATATCCCTAATCAAGACAATGGTGAGCTTATCAGCCACAGTTTTGAGAGTAGTTAAGGAAGGAAGCACACATCCTGTGGAATGTGCTAAAACTGCAGGGCTTCCTGTGGGATGCAATAGAGTGTTGAAGCTCAGCCTGGTCAGTATCAAAGCAGCAGGAGGTTGAGGGTCATCAGGGCATGAAGCTAAGGGGATGAGAACCCCAAACAGGCAGACTCCCTACCTACAAAGAGTAAAGCGAAGGGCATTCAAAAGTATTGAGATTTTAGCTACATAGGAAAGGGGTACATTCAGCTTCATAGTTTTACTTGTATTAGTTATATCTTTAATATGTAATAGTGTTAATGTACATTCAAGTTATGGTGATCAGAGAGTCATAACCTGGCTCTTTGCGACACTCAGAGCAGAGGTTACACTTTTTGTAGTAACAGTCAGCAGAGGTATATCATTGCACGGTGGGCTAAGATAGATCAAAAAAGTTTTTTTAAAAAAATTTTTTCTTACTACCTCCACCTCTTTGTTCCAAATACTAGTAAGAATCTCAAGGGAGCTAGGATGAAATTGATGCATCAGCCAAAGCACAACTGCTACTAGTTGCTTTTTAAAGACAATTTTTTAAGATATCTGGATCACATTAGTATGTGGATGAATTTGCTAATTGGCCTCTCAATATCCTTTATCTCCCATACTAATCATAGTTTAATCTGGATCCGACCGTAGCCAAAGATGGCATAGTAAATGGAATGTGAGCAGAAGTGATGCATGCAACTTCTGGGGCAGGTGCTTCCTTCACTCTTTTCCCTTCAAGTGGACTGGAATCAGGATGTGGCGGTGAGCCATTTTCAGGCACAAAAAGGAAGCCAACTCCCTAAGGATGGGAGTGCAACAAGATGGACATAGCTGGATTCTCCATAGTATAGAGCCACCACTTTGGTATCTCTGTTTTTTTGTTTGTTGTTTCAGACACCTAGCCAGTATCCTAAATAAGGCCATCATTAAGCAGACCTTTCAGATGATTCTCTCCCCATATTTGTAACCTGACATAAATCTAGGAGAAGAGCACAGAATATGTTTAGAGAGATCATAGATATACCACTGCACAGTGAAGCTACATCAGGGGCAATAAACAGAGGACTAAGATCTTAATAGGACCTTAGAATAAAGAAGAGTGTTTAAGAATACTTAGGAAAGTGGGAACTCTAAGTATTTCCTAGGAATACTTAGGAGAGTGTGAGGAGAGGTACAATTGTAAGTTCAATGTAAGGGGAAATAAGGAGAACAAAACACAAAATAGGGGCCGGCCCCATGGCTGAGTGATTAAGTTCCTGCTCTCTGCTTTGGCGGCCCAGGGTTTCGCCAGTTCGGATCCCGGGCACAGACATGGTATCACTCATCAGGCCACACTGAGGCAGCGTCCCACATAGCACAACCAGAGGCGTTCACAACTAGAATATACAAATACATACTGGGGCGCTTTGAGGAGAAGAAGGAAAACAAAAGAAGAAGATTGGCAACAGTTGTTAGCTCAGGTGCCAATCTTAAAAAAAAAAATAGTTGACAAGAGATAGTTTCTTGATGATGATGGTGTTTTGATTTTTCCCTTGGAGAAGAAATAATTTGGAGGTCTCCAAAAATGTAGAACCTATTAAAACCTAAAGGCCAAGATCCTAGCTGTTAGAAAAGGAGTAGGAAGCATTTGCTCTATTTATGTCAGAAAAATTTTGTACCAGACCACTGGAAAATGGTATGAGTTTTGGGGCATTTGCTTCCTTTCCATCTGGTCTAGTCCAGTCCCGTAGAATATTAAGCACAAGCCCAATCCTACAGTGGAATAGATCAAAAATGTCCTCTGAATTAAGAGCTCTATGACTTCTTGGGTAATTTCATTCCAGATATATACAGAAATTTCTAATTTTGTTACACAAAATATTTGCATAGTTGTTCCCAACTTTCTCTTAAAGTTATGACCACTGCATATTTCCCAATAGGCATACTTGTGTTTGTAACATTATATCCTGGTTTTGTGGTCAGCTTAGTATTTTAATTCAGCCAAGGCCTTGGGCTCAACTAGTGGATGCTCAATAAGTATGTGGGTATTTGTTTATTGGGTCAGATAGAGTCTCACATAATCCAGTTTTTACTGGTAAATGTGGCTTGCAAACCCCAACTGTTATTAACATCAGTCTATACCACACAACGTACCATGTTGTGTTTAAATGTGCCTTCAAGAATTTATTGCACCCTGACTCTTAAAGAATTTGAAAGGTACTTAAAATTCACTTTTTAAACTGCCCACTCTTGGAAGAAGAAGAAACGAGAGATTCTACCAAAAGGGCATCATTTCCTTGACTTACTGGCAAATAGAACATGGAAGGATGTTGCTCCAGCCAAGACACTTCATCCCAGGAAGTAATCCTTCCTAGCAGCTTCTCTGAGGGTCCTACTCAGAAAAGAGGCTTGAGGAATACAGCTACTGAATGATAGTGAATAACGTTTATAAAAACCCAGTTAACTCTGAAGAACTGAGTTGGTCAATCTAACTAAATACAAAAGCGTTTCTGATAAGAAAAATAAAACTTAGAAAACTGAATAATAAAGACTGATTTCAAACATAATCTTCGGGTACAATGCTTTTTCCTTATCTCTTTCTTAACTAACCATAATCTTAAATGAACAGTCGTATTATTGTTTATATTAATAATTCTATTAATGAATAATTATAGGTCTATTATAGAGTTTTATGTTTCTACTTGTTTTTTTAAACAAAGAGGCTTTGTTTGTCTGTTTTGCTTGTGTCTCTTTGTTTCACTCATATCCATTTTTTTCTTTTAAAGGTATGCTTTTTCTTTTTGGTGAGGAAGATTGGCTCTGAGCTAACATCTGTTGCCAATCTTCCTCTTTTTTTTTCTCCCCAAAGTCCCAGTACATAGTTGTATATTCTAGTAGTAAGTCATTCTAGTTCTTCTGTGTGGGATGCCACCAAAGCACAGCCTGATGAGTGGTGTGTAGGTCAACGCCCAGGATCCAAACCTTCGGACCCTGGGCCTCTGAAGCAGAGCATGTGAACTTAACCACTCCACCATGGGGCCGGCCCCCTATGCTTCTACTTCTTTGTTGACAGAAAGTGAATTTCTCTCTGAAAAAGTAAAAGTTACATTTAACATGAGGACTTTCTTTACTAACATACTTCATAAAGTAGGGCCGCCAGAGGCTCTAATGGGCCTTCAGAGAGAGAGAGAAAAGAATATTTTGGAACTCACAGTAGTCTCCATAGGAAGGGAGCAGGGTAGGGACAGAGGCTGCCCCCTAGTTTCTTTGAGGTGACCTAAAGTGGGCAGAGAACTCACTCTGAATAGTTAAAGTGTCCAGACACTTCAGGGGTTGATAAAGCAGTGTCACATTAAATGTTACCTGACCTAGTACCAAAGGAGCTGACGAGAGTGTAAGAGCTAAGAACCATAAGGTAATGTGTCAACGTAAAATTTGACACTGTGAGCTCTATAAAAAGAGAATGCAGGACCACCTTGTTTAGAAATTCATTGAAAAGATTGTAACACCAGCAGGGAGAGGGTTCCCCACTTCACTCCACCCCTCCTTTACCTAGAATAACTTAGATGTTGACCACAAGGGACCTAATCCAACATCAGCAATGGGGACAGTGATGATTGGTAAGTACGAACTGTGAGACAGTGACCCCCAAGTGTCATGCCAAGGTCAGTACACATCTGAAGAGTGCCAGTGGGACAGCTGTGCCAAAGGAACCAGGCAGAGAACAAGAGATGGAATTCTTTTACTGGCTGGCAAAAGTTAACTCTTTGAGGACCTGCCAAGAGAAAGGAGGAACTGTGAGTGCTGGGAGAATCGGGGTGCTAGCATTACAAAGGGGGCTCAGCGCCAGAAATTCTTGTTGTCATAACGCTTCCCTTGGGTTAGACCCCCTCAAGCAGTTGAGGAAGATGAGGGATGTATTGATTGCAGCCAACTTTACGGAATTTTTAAATGTAAAATGGTTAACTCTTAATACAAAAAAAGGCTCTCTACTAAAAAAAAAAATCTTTTGGAAAAAGGATCCTGGCTTTGTTAGCATGGGAAGTTACATTTTGTCTTGGTCCCTTTGTTTAATGTGTATCAAACTTATAAAAGTCAACATATACTATTTGATAGTATTTTTACGAATTTAGTGACTAATGAGAACTTAATGAATAATGACTTGGCTTTTGAAGAGTTTTAGAAACTAAAGTAGTAATATATTTTAAAGGCAAAGGCAAATAGCGAGATACTCTGTACGTATCAATATAAAAGCAATACTATTAGTAACCTAGATGACCTTCTTTTTTCATGTGGCCAAGATCCAGTTTCTATGACCTGAACTGTAACTTTCTACAGTCAGGAATATGGTGCATATGTTATAATGTATGTGTAAGTAGCTGTCAAAGGAAGTCTGTTCTATTCAACAATTCTCTGGGTGAAAAAAACTGACTTGGCATTGAAATCACTCTTTTAATATTTATTACCTATTTATATGTATATTATAAATTCCTATTAGTGGTCAGGAGGCCAAGTTTCAAAGGACCTATAAAAATTGATCAGTGGCCCTCTTGGAGAGGCAAGATGGAGAATATCTGATATTGTGGGAGGAAGGCAAGGTCCCTTAGAATACTGCAGTTTCTTTAGCATAAAGGCTGATTCCTCTCACTATATTTCTCCAGCATTATTTTTCCTCCTTACCCAACCATATCCTCAAGCATTAAGAAGACACTTCAGATTCAGGAACAGAAATTATCTTACATTTTAGGGTGGTGAATTTCAGGTACGTATTTTTTTGTTTTAAAATGCAAGCGGCTATAGGTATAAATAAGATTTAAGTCAAAGTTAGCTGATCATTTTCTACATAGGTTGATCCAAAGAGTATTTGGTATGGTTAGATCTTTGGGTCCTAGTTTCTGCTATCACATAGTTCAAATGAGTAACATATTAAGAATAGCTTCCTGTAACATGCAAAGGAACACAATTAAAAGGAGGAGATTATTCCTTTGAAATGGATTACTTAGAGAATTTACAGAATATCTCCACTGGCAATCTTGGAAGGTAAAATAGGAAAACTGGTTTTCCAAGATGATTTAGGTTTAATTTTATTGAAGACAGAAAGATAAATTGTCAAAATCTCCTCTACACCATTAACACAGTATTTGTGTTGATATGTTAGAAAATAAAAGAAACTGATTTTGGCAAAATCTTTATTTGTTCTTTCATGCTATTAATGAAGCCCTCTTCCTATCATACAAAAGATGGAAATCACACTTGGTTGAGCTTGTAGGATGATCAGTATAGCAGTGGGGGATGGGGGAGAGAGAGAAAAGAACACAGAGCAGCACTGATGCGGTAAATGTCTCTTTTTTAGGAAACTGGCAGCTCCTTTGAATGGTGTTGATGTCTTCTTCACTCACCCACAAAATCTGCACATCTAATAGAACTCACCAAACCACCAAGTAGTGTTATCCATCCCATGGGTGCTTTGAAACTCACAAATTACATCACTCTGTTCTTTAGAGAGGAAGCTGAAAATGCACTATATCCATAGAGATAGCTCCTAAACTCTCTTATCTTGTTTTATGCTTTATCACCATGTCTCAGCATTTTTCTGCAGATCCAGTTCTGTTTTCCTTTCCAGCTTGTTGCACCTTTTGCTCTACTGGTTTTCTAGATTTTCCTTCCTGCTCTCTCTTGGTAGGATGTATCCATAGACTTAAAATACAGATCATTTTCAGGTGGCCTCACAACAATCTCCAGCCCACCCCTTATCTGTGCCTTGTCCTTAGTGGGACCCAGACTGGAGTGGGCCAAAAGAATAGACTGGGACCACTGCCGCTTTAAATTCTGAGGCTCCAAGAAAAAGTGCTAAGGGTTTCCTGTTCTATTTTAGCTACAAAGAGAAATATCTCCAGCAACAAGGTTGAAACAGCTTTTCTTTTATGCAACTTCTGCAAAGAAATGGTGCTTGAACAATATTTATAGCTTTGGAATCGCCAAGTCCAGCTGGTCTACAAACTGGTTTCTTTGGTTCCCACCTACATTTTTGTCTTCCTTCCTAACTTCGCATTTCACTCTGGTAGGAGGCATGGGTAAAAGGAAGCCTTGAAATAAAGCATCAAAGTGAAAGAAAAAGTTAAGAAAAAAGGTCCAAATAGAAGACAATAAATAACAGAGAAAAGTGTTTTTGAAATCAAAGTCATCATTTTGAAATATGTGAAAGGCTAATTACTGAAAATATGTGGACTGAAGAGGAAAATATTGAAAGGAAAAAATCCAATGTTAATAAAAACCAGATTTGTCATTTGTCAAAACAGGATGGACGATCAAGCATGATACACAAATATTCCAAGATACATTTCCTAAAGGAACTACAATATTCTATGGAAACACCTCCACCAATATCAGATGTTCACGGTCATGAGTCTGAGAGAGAGCCACTAGTAAACTTTCATAAGTTCAACAAACCACTTAGTATGGCATTTAGAGCCCTTTGCAATCTGAACCTCAAAATGTCACTCTTGTATAGGGTAGTATGATGGTTAATTCAGTGTGTCATCTTGGCTGGGCCATGGTGCCCAGATATTTGGTTAACAATTATTTTGGATGTTTCTGTGATGGTGTTTTTTTGGATGAGATTTAACATTTAAATTGGTAGACTTTGGTCAAGCAGATTATCCTCCACAATGTGGGTGGGCCTCATTCAATCAATTGAAGGCCTTAATAGGACAAAGACTGACCTCCCCTGAGCAAGAAGGAATCCTGCCAGCAGACTGCCTTTGGACTCAAACTGCAATTGGGTCTCCAGTCTGCCAGTCTACTCTACAGATGTTGGGTTTACCAAGCTTCCACAATCAGGTTAGCCAACTCCTTAATATAGACACACATCCTGGTGGTTCTGTTTCTCTGGAGAACCCTGCCTGGTCAGAGTTCTCTAGAACACTACCTGGTATTACAGGTAGTAATAAGATCATGGATTCTACCTGACTCTGCCATTGACTAACTGTATAATATATGTTGGGAAAGTTGCTTTACATCTCTAAGTCTCAGTTTCCTCACCTAAAAATGGGGAATAACAATAACTCCCTCAGTTCTCTAGCCATGCTAGATTACATGCCATGTAATACAAATATCTTTATTCCCTTGTTTCTGCTACCCCCCTGACTGTCATAACTGTGTTCCTGTCTGCTTAGCTAAACCTTACGTTTCCTTCCATCCTGTAGTGGTTTTAAAAATATGTTCACAACTTCTTTGATACTCTTCCCGTCAAGTTGAATCCCCCACCCCTTCAGCGTAGGCTGAACTTAGTGAGTCGCTTCTAATGAACAGAATATGGCAGATGTGACAGTACATCACTTCCCAGATTAGGTTACACAATGACTACAGCTTCCATCTTAGTGTTTCTCTCTCTCTCTCATCACTTGTTACGGGGGAGCCAGCTGCCTGGTCATGAGAACCCCCTTGAAGAGGCCCAGCGGCCAGCAACTGAAGCCTCCCGCCTATAGCCACATGACTGAACTTACAAGCCAACTCCCCAGTCCCTTCACGCCTTCCGCTCCAGCCAACAACTTCACTGCAACCACATGAGCAATCCTCAACCAGAACCACCCAGCTAAGGTACTCTCGGTTCCTGAGCCTCAGAAACTGGGTGAGATTGTAAATACTTGCTGTTTTACACAGCTAAATTTTGAGGCAATTTGTTACACAGCAAATAATTAATGCCACATTCAATTCAAGTCTATAAAAGCTTTCCCTGATCAACACGCAGAATTTCTTCTTTCTCTGTTTCCCCATAGCATTCTGCATATAACTATTATAAAACTTTTAATGTTACATTAACAATGTTTGTTTATGTGTTTGTCCCCCTTGCAAGGCTGGGAGCTGCTGGAGGGTGGGCCATCTTTAACTGTATTAAGTGAAAAAAGAATCAAACTCAAGCCTGGCACATAATGGACTCTGACAAGAGTTAAGTTAACAATTAATGTTTCCTATGTGTCATACATTGTTTTAAGCCTTTTGCAAATATTATCCCATTTAATCCTCACAAACACCTAGGAGATATAGTATTATTACCCCTATTTTACAAATGATGAAACTGAGGTCAAGTTATAGAGAAGCTGATTAACTTGCTCACAGTCACACAGTTAGTAAATGTTGCTGAATCAAAGAATGAATGAATGAAAGAATGTTTCTTACAAACGACCATATATGACTCACATAAGAGTCTCTTACAATGCCTGGCCCAGTATGCAACTGGGACTCAAATATTTACTAAATCACCATCTGGTAATAAAATCAGCTTAGTTATGTGAGAAAAAAGTCTTGGAAACTCTGATTGTGGATAATTTAAATTGATTCCCCAAACATAATTCCTTTCCTTTACTGAGAAGAAATAAGGGTTACAGTAAACATATGTTGTGATGAGACTAAAAATACACTTTAGAAGATGTTTGCCTTTCTCTCCACACCCCTCTTATAAATGCTTGACAAGAAATAAAGTGTGTTGGTAGTTTGATTACATAAAATATATAAAAAGAGGTTTTTTTTCTGAATTTACTAAATTTGTGGTTCAGGAGTCAAAATAGTTAGTGAAAGAGTAAAAGGGTGTTATTTAATGGTGTGTTTTCCTCCCAACAACAAAAGAATAAAATGTTTCCACTGAAGCCTTTTTGATTTACAAATTAAAAATAGGTGGCTGCTATTTGACTTCTGGGGCTCCTCCTAGTAAAGCATGTAACCCATGATCCCTCCCGGTGAGGTCTTTCTAAATAAGCACCTAAATATGAGAAACCTAAAGCTAGTTTACATTTGGCATTGGTCAAAGTCCGGAAGGCAGCTTGCAACTTCCTATTTTAGAATTTTTGACTTGTTTTGTCTGAGCACTTTCTCCCCACTTAACAGTAAGTAGGAGGTCTTTAGTCATTTGGTGAATGGGGACTCCTTTTCTCGTGATGTCTATTTTGGAAGTTTACTCCTCTTACATTCTGTCTCTGTAAAGATTAATGAAAACAAATATTTTGGAAGCTGTAAAAAGTTTCCTTTACTGTAGGCAGATGGTAAAGATAACTGATTATAACGTCAATAAATCTCTTCCTCTGTTCCTGTTGGCCTTAGCATTTCTCCTACAAGATAGTACCTTCATAAATTGTCTGCCAGAAACATTACCCTAAAAATTTCTTTTAAGACAAAGGAAACTAGAAATTTCTGTAATTAAAGATGAAATAGCCTTGTCTTCTATACTCATAAAAATGTAAGCAGTGCATTTCCAGTGATTTTTCTCGAAAGATTAAAGATGGCAAACCACTTTGTGCTCATCAACTTGATTCCCTTCATTTGTCCCAAACTTCTGACGGGGTCTCCGTTTACACGGCCTTGCCCTCTGTCAGAACAGCCTTTATTATGACAGCACACGTGTCTCAGGCGTTCCCTTACCCACCACTGCATTTGCAGCGAGGGTTGTTTGTATTTCAAGGTTTAACAGTCCAGCCATGAAGCAAAACCAGCTTAAGAAAATTTTAATAACTCCTTTTCAAGCAAAAGTCAACTCTCTAGAAACAAAAATATAAACCGCTCACCAAAAACTTTTTTAAAAAATATTTGTTCTAAGATTAAAAGCAAGCCAAAAATAACCATAGGGTGAGTATTTCTGTTGGAAGTCTTAATGCAAGCCAGAAATACCCACTGGGTGAGGCAGGAAAGGGCAGTGACTGAGAGCACACCAGGCTCTGGAGTCAGACGAGCTGGGTCTGAACCTCAGCTGTTTCTCTCCAAGCTGGGCGTCCAATCTTGCCGATTTCCTTTACCTCTTTATCTTCTGTAAAATGGGGACAACAGAAATACTGAGTGTAGAGGAAAACAAGAGAATGCAATCAATCGCCTAGTGCAATGGCTGGTACACTGTGAGTCGTCAATATATTTTAGTTACTATCATTCTCAAATGCCATGTAGAAAAGTAGTTTATTTTCACTATTTCGGACAAAAGGGAAATATTCCTAAAAAATATTTTAAAAATGAGAAATATGAATTCCTTGCCAATACATTGATATTAATGTTTTCTTTATATTCCTTATTTACTGTCTCAAAGCCTTTTCATTTTTTACAAGTCATTGTAATAAAAACAATATTACAGTTATTAAGAAAAAGAGATGTTGCTTAAAAGTAAGATCTTATGAGTGAATTGTGAAGAAAGAGTGTCCATATATTTTGTTGGAACTAGAATTAGTTCCTTGCCCATCTATTAATTACTTATAATTATATTTATGGTATTGTAGATTAAGTTGTCACTGGCAATCTCACAGACAGTAAGATAGCTTTAACAAACCTAAGCTTCAAAAAGGATAGTATATAATTAAGTGAGAGCTCTTAAATACTCCTGGTTACATTTTAATAGGTTCTGCCAAGCAACTTGGCAAATTGGTAACCAGCAAAAGCCATAACAATGTAAATACTGTTGGATCCCGGAATAACCTAGAAAAGGTTATACATGAAGGTGTTTTTCATTTTTTGGTAACAGCTTTATTGATACATAATTCACATCTGAGACAATTCACCCATTTAAAGTGTACAATTTAATATTTTAGTATATTCAGAGTTGTGTAACCATCACCACAATCAATTTTAAAAGATTTTCATCAAAAAGAAACCCAACAACACTTAGCTATCATCCCCAATCCCATCTCCACCCCCAGTCCTAAGCAACCACTAATCTACTTTCTGTCTAGAGACTTGCCTATTCTGGACATTTTATATAAGTGGAATCATTATGCTAAGGGAAAGAAGCTAGCCACAAAAGACTGCATATTATGTTTTCAAGGGTCATCCATGTTACATCATATGTCAGTACCTCCTTTTTAAAAAAACTTTTTAAGATTTTTATTTTTTATTTTTCCTTCTTCTCCCCAAAGCCGCCCAGTACACAGGTGTATATTTTAGTTGTGGGTCCTTCTAGTTGTGGCATGTGGGACGCCGCCTCAGCATGGCCTGATGAGCAGTGCTAGGTCCACACCCAGGATCTGAACTGGAGAAACCCTGGGCCACCAAAGCAGGGTGCACCAACTTAACCAGTCACCCAAGGGGTCAGCCCCAGTACCTCCTTTTTATGGCCAAATAATATTCCATTGTATAGACATACCACATTTGATTTATGCACTCATCAGTTGTTTCACCTTTGTGGCTATTATAAACAATGCTGTTATGGGGCCAGCTCTGTGGCCGAGTGGTTAAGTTCACGCGCTCTGCTGCGGCGGCCCAGGGTTCGGATCCTGGGCGTGGACATGGCACCGCTCGTCAGGTCACGTTGAGGCGGCGTCCCACATCCCACAACTAGAAGGACCTGCAACTAAGATATACAACTGTGTACAGGGGGGGTTTGGGGAGATAAAGCAGAAAAAACAAGAAAAAAAGGAAGATTGGCAACAGTTGTTAGCCCAGGTGTCAATCTTTAAAAAAAAATAATAATGCTGTTATGAACATTCATGTACAAGTTTTTGTGTGGACGTGTTTTCATTTCTTTTGACTACATAGTAGGAGTGGAATTTGTATTATTCTTATAGTAGTACAAATCAGAAACAATTTCATGGTCCAACAATGGAATTATGCTATACTCTCAACAGCATCATAGCAGAAAAATATTAGCTATGTAGAAGGAAAACCATGTAATATGGAAAAAGGGTACATGAAGCAAAAAGAGCAGCATACAACTCACTTAAAATGCCTGGGCTTTTCACTCCCTGCTTTGAGGTAGTACTCACCCCCTGCCCCTGGCCTGAGCTCTTTCCCCTTAATTCTTGGAGGGCCAGCCACACTACCTTTCAGAGAGTTTTAGAATGTCTCAGCTCGAGCCTTTGCACACGTTGTTTCCTTTCCCTTCATCACTCTCTCCCCACTTCTTTGCCCACTGGTTTCAAGTCTCTTCTTAAATGTCACTTCCTCAGAGAAACCTTCTCTGATATCCCTAACTAGGCTAGGGTTAAGTGTTTCCACAGCAGCCTGCAATTTTCCATCTTAATACTTTTGATACTGGTAATTGTTTATTCAGTCAGTAATAAAATATTGAGAGGATTTTACAGCACATGCAGGGATACAGGGTGAAACAAAACATGCAAGAACCCTGCCATCCTAGATCTTATATTGTAGGGAGGGAATGCAATGTACAAGTAAACAAATCAATGCACTGGGTGATTTTAGATAGTGATTATCAGCTCAACGGTTAAACTCCCTGAAGGGAGAAGCTATTTTTGTCTTGGTTACTTCCAATTTTCTGGGCTTAGCACCAAGTCTGCCCCATTCAATAAGCTCAATACAAATTTTTTAAATGACTGTTTAAAATAGGCATATCAAAGACATAAACGGAAAACACAAATGTGACTAGTTTTGTAAATGGTTGAGTTTGAGGCTTTTCCCCTTTTCTCTTTCAAAACTTTCTGTAATTCTACATATTATTTTTATAAATAAAACAATTAAGATTAGCAAAAAATTACCAGAGGTGAGAAAAAGAACTCCAAATAAAATACATTTATATGTCACCACACACTCGTTAAAGACCTAGTAATAAAACCTACTCTGAAATACTCAGATGTGTTGGTTAAGCGGCTGGAATTCTCTTGGCGCATCACCAAGCAGGTTCCCGGCCGTCAGCAGTGTAATTTACCGTTGTAAAAGAGAAGGTGCTTACGGATATGCTCCCCCAAATTTCTCGATTTCTAAAGCGCTTTTGACTCTCCCTCCACCCACGAGGTGGCAACGAAAACGACCGCAAATTCTATTTACACGTCAACGGTAAGACGAGAACACAATTTTTTGCGAGGCTAATAAAGAATGCAAGATCTTTACAGAACATATCACTAACCCCTTTCCAATAAAGCCTTTCATAAGAGCCAGAGACAAATTAGGTTGGATAAAACCAGGCAGCTCCACGTTCAGCCCCAAGAGCACCCCAACAAAACCCACCCCCGGCAGAGCTCAAAGCCGCTTCTTTCTTCTCCGCGGCGCATGCGCACCGCACTCGCCGGAGACCACACGCCTCTTCCAGCGAGCCGAGCAGGCGCTTACGTCACCGTGCGGTCGATGAGGAACCCTTCCGCTCCTCCAAGGAAAAACGAGTCCACGCACCTTTAGCTTTTCTTATGCATAAAAATGGCTTTCGTCATTCCACACCACTCCCTACGACTGCCCCAGCCCATTTCCAACAGCACAGCTTTTTGCCGGACTGATCTGCGTGTTCATAGGAGGAAGGCGGCGGAGAGAAACAAGGGGGAGGGTGAGAAACCGCTTCACTGTTGTTTACAAGGAGTGCGAGAGTCTGGGAATCGGTCCGCGAGGGCGGAGCCAAGGAAGCCGGCACTTCTTCCTCCCCCTCCCTCCCCAGCTTTCCCCGCGAGCGGACGCGCCAGCGCCTCTGTCTCGCTTTTTCTTATTTTCCCCCCTTTCCCCTTCCTTTTTTTTTTCCTTTTTCCCCCTCCCCCCTCATTTCACCATTTCCCCTCGGAGGCGCTTCCCCCGGGCAGGGGCAGAGCCGGTCTCCCCCGCGCCTCTCCCCGTCCCCCGCCGCCTTATGGCGAGAGGGAACCCCCTCCCCACCCGGGCACGAGCGGCGGCGGTTGGAGGAGCGGGACCGGCGGTGGCGGCGGCGGCCTGAGGTCCGGGGGCGTCATGGAACTAATTCGCTGACCGACCGACCGGCCGCAGCCGTGCGCCCCGCTCGAGCGCCCGCGCCCCCCAGCCCGGTTCCCCCTCTTCTCCCTCCTCAGTCGGCCCGGTCCTCGTCCCGCGCGCCCCGTCGCCGCGCGCTGAGGAAGATGAGGTGGTAACGAGCCCCCGGATGACCCCGCGTCACCACTGTGAGGCCTACAGCTCTGCCGGGGGGGAGGAGGAGGAGGAGGAGGAAGAGGAGGAAAAGGAGAAGGTGAGGGGGCGGGGGGCCCGAGGCGTCTCCGCGACCCGCGCGCCGCCCCTCCGCCCCTCCTCCCCTCCGCCCGGCGCCGTCCGGGTGGGAGCGCCAGAACCGCGCGCCCCTTGCCGAGGCCCGCCCCCGGCCCCCGCCCCCTGCACGCAGGGACAGCTCGGCCCCTGCCCAGTTTGCAAACGGCTCTGCTCTGTTCCCTTTTGGGCCAGTTTTTGTGTCAGCGAGTAACTTTTTGTAGCCCCAGCGATATGCCGCCTCTGTAGAGCGAGCCTGTGCAATGCACAAAGACGGGGACACGCCCCCACCCGTAGACTTCCGCGTGCCTGCAGGGGCCACGGGGAGATGGTTTACGGTGCAAAGCTGAGAATGCCAGTGAACGGGGAGAACCGCCGCGGCTGCGGGAGCTCGGGGGCGGCTGCGCGCCCCGGGGTTTGGGTGGGTGCGGGAGATGGGCGAGGCGGTGAGATTTGAGTTGCACCTTGAAGGACCGATAAAAACACTGGAATTCTGTAGAGGTAGGAGGTCCTCTGCTGAGCTAGGGGTTCCCTCGCAGATCATTTTGGCAGGAGTTGTGAATTGGGTAACAATAGTGGAAGGTCTTTCTCGGGAGGTGGGATGGAATCAGACTGAAGATCTTTGAACGTCAAGCTCAAGTATTTAGCTTTTATTCTGTCTGTGGGGAGCCGCTCGACTTTTGAGTAGCAGCAGTGTGACGTTAGGATGCTAATAACACCACTTGTTGAGGCTTTTTATCTGACAGGCGTTGTTCTAAGCCGTTTGCAATTCTGAACCCTCACAAGGACTCGTTGAGGCAGGTAGTTCAGGAGTCTCCTTTTACCGATGAGGAAAACTGAGGCTCTGTAAAATTAAGTAATTTTCCTCTTAGATGACACAGCTAGAGCCCGCTGGCCAGATTTAAACCTGAGCAGTCTGACTATGCCATATAGTCTCCGTCCCGAAAAAGAATTTGTTGAAAAGCTTAACAGAAGTGTTATCTGCTTCTGGCTTTTCCAGGTGATTTGTGGCAGATGAAGTAGAAGGGAGTGGGTAAACAGGTTAAGAAAGAATGGACAGGATTTAGATTCGCTAATCTGGGACCAGACTGATGAGATTCTGAGCTTGGACTAGGAGAAGTTTCTTAATGCTGATGACGAGCAGGCTGGTAGAGAGAATCAGCGTGCATTAGGAAGGGGCAATAGATGATGATTTACAGTTAGAGATTTGAATTTTTGTGGCAGTGTGACATCGTAGCAGGTTAGAGTGGAACTCGAATGTTTCTTGGTCAAGATTGGAAGCAGTGTGTGTGTGTACATGTTTTATACTGATTGTGTAATACTTTAAAAATGAAAAGTGTTCACTTTTCTGTGTGTGTTTCTTCATCTTTAAAATGGGCTTAAGAATAATACCAACTTCCTAAGGTGGTGTGAAGCTTAAATGAGTTAATATGGCATGGTGCTTTGAACAATACCTGGCCAAGTATTAAGCTTGCAACTAAGAATCATTTTGCTTTTAGTTGTTAAGCACTGAGCAAGTTTGTTATTGTTTATTAGGCATAGTGCTAAACTCTGGAGAGTGTTTACCATCAAGAAAGTCATGGTTAGTAGAGACAAATCTACAAATAATCAGTTCTTATGGAGCAATTAAATGAAAAGGTAGAATTATGTCCAAGTACAGATGTTGAAAGGCAGGGTACTATTCACAGACTGATGCAAATGACAGCTCTGTTAGGACAGGGAATGCAAGCTAGAGAAGGACATTTCAAGTTGAAAGAACAGTGTGTGGAAAGGCATGGTGATTGGGAAAGAGCTGTTTTGGAATTAGAAGTACCTGTAATTTATTAGTTTGGGGCATGAAGTCAAGGAGGTCATACTAGAACATGAGGTTCTTGATTAAGGATTAAGGATTAAGAAATCCTCTTTTTGGAAGAGAAACTAAGATCTAGAAGGCAGCACCAGTACAGAATTATTAATTGAGTTGGTGTTATGATCATAATAAATGTAATAATTCCATATCTCATGAAATTGTTTCTGTTGTATACTCAGCACTGTGTAGTACTTTTCCTCAGAAGAGCAAGAGTCCGTGTGTCTAGATTTGTGATACAGTTTATGCTGTACAGTAAGCATTTTGTAAACTATTCACTCAAACATTAAGCTGTTTGATAACATGAGAAAAGAAACAAGTAGCACTTGAAATCATGGAAGGAAAAATGTGAAACTATCATAAAGTTAGAAGTGTGTGGACTATGCCAACCAAAATACAGTCTTTTTGTTTTTTAGTTCCTAGGGACTTTTCTATCTAAGCGTTCAGAATTCTGGATGTAACCAACAATTGGCATAAAATAAGATACGACTATAAAGTTCTGTTATTTAAAACAGTAAAATTGTATTTTAAGTGTTCATATTTTATTCCTTAGCAGGATTCATTACTCATCTAACTCAGTCTGTTTTACACATTAGAAAACAGGCTTGTGCACTATCGGTAAAAGAGGTAAAACTCAAGCCAGTGCTTTCTCCACTGTATTATATTATCTGTCTTAAAAAAGGAATGTAAAAAGTACCCTGGTAATATAAGCACTTCCATGAATTTTCTTTTTTGCTTTTTCTACATTCTTAACTTTACTTGTAAATAATTTCAAAAGGAAACCCTTTACCTAGATTCAACTGTTGTTAGCATTTTACCCCATTTGTTTTATCATTTGTCTTCTCTCCTTTTCTCTCTATGTATAAATTGCATACATTATGGCCCTTTACTCCTAAATTTTTAGTGTATTCCCTAAGAATAGGGATATTCTCTTAGAGAATCACAATAAAGCTATCAATATTAGTAAATTTAATGCTGATACATTTACTTTACTGTCCATGTTTCCATTATGAAAATTGACTCAGTAATGATCTTAATAGTATTTATCTCTGTCCAATATAGGATCCAGTCTAGGGTCAGGTACGGCACTTTGGTTTTGCTGTAGCCTCACTTAATCTGGAACATCCCCACAGGTGTCCTCCATCCTTTTTGTGTTTCGCTTGCATTATTTATATCCCATTTTTAAAAGTTTAAGGAAATTTTAACCATCTTTCCTTTTTCTTTGTTACGTTTCCCTAGTGTGAGCAAAGAATGATTCCTTTATCTTCTTCTTTGATAAGGTATGTTACATTAATTGATGTCTGAATATTAAACCAACTTCGTATTCCTTGGCTAAATTCCACTTGGATATGGTGTATGATCCTTTTTTTTATGTTGCCAGATTGTTAGTTAGTATTTTGTTGAGGAATTCTGCATCTATATTTAGAATAGATATTGGTCTAGTTTTCTAGTGCCGTTGTCTTTGTTTGGTTTTGGTAGCAGGGTAATAACTGGCCTCATAAAATGAGTTGAAAAGTGCTCCTCCTTTTTAGTTTTTGACAGAGTTTGTGCAGAATTTGTATTAATTTTTCTGTCAATGTTTGGTAGAATTCACCAGTGAAGCCATTTGGGCATGGGCTTTTCTTTGACAGTAGTTTGTTTTCTGTTCAATCTCTTTACTTGTTATATGGCTTTTCAGCTTTTCTATTTTTTCTTAAGTCAGTTTTGGTAGTTTGTGTTTCTAGGTATTTGTCTATTTTGTCTAAAATGTACAATATATTTAAATACAGTTGTTCATAAAATTCTTTTATATTCCTTTTTATTTCTGTAATGCAGGTAGTAATGTCCCCTCTTTATGCCTGATTTTAGTACTTTATCCTCTCTTTTTTTTCTTGGTCACTATAGCTAAAGGTTTGCAAATTTTGTTGATCTTTTCAGGGAACCAACTTTTGCTTTCATTGATTTCTCTATTTTTCTGTTCTCTACTTCGTTACCTTCCACTCCAGTATTTATTATTTTCTTCCTTCTGGCTTGCTTTAGGTATAGTTGGCTCTGCGTTTTCCAGTGTGTTAAGATGAAAGGTTAGGGTATTGATTTTGAGATCTTTTTTAATATAGGCATTTACTGGTATTAATTTGCCTCTAAGCACTACTTTCATTGCATCCCATCTGTTTTGGTATGCTGGATCTTCTTCATTCATCTCAAAGTATTTTCTAATTTCCCTTATGATTTCTTCTTTGACTCAGATTCCTTCGTTTTAAAAATGTTGTTACAGCATCTTAATATTTGAAAGTCTCACTAAGGGCCTTAATTGTAGGAGGTTGGAGAACAGGAATCCCTTAAACCCTCTGTACATGATTCTATCCTATATGTCCCTCTCTGTTCCCCATCCCTCCTCCCCTGAAAATAATCTTCAAAGGAAGCGTTGTAAGAGAAGAGTAATCACTAGGGGCAGCCAGCCATTTGGGTATATTGACAAGACTGGTGGATCCTTGTGAGCCACCTGTTGGGTGTAGCTAATGGAATAATTAGTTAAGTAAGTTTGAAGTTTTGACAAGAGTTAATAGATTACAGACTAAAATTAGGTTTAGAAGAAAGCTTAGAACCTATTAAGTTCAGTCTCCATCCAATATAGGTGTTTCTTCTAAATATCTCTTGATAGATGGTCATCTAGTCTACATTCCACTTCTGAGGTTAATATTTGTATCTGCTTTAGATGAAATTATAGTGAGTCTGTTCATGAAATTGTGGAGAATCTGAGAAAAGTACCAAGGCAGCAAAACTGGAATCTGAGAACATCTCAGGAGAATATAACAGTGGATGGATTTAACAAGATGACTTTTTTTTTAAAAGAAAGAATCCATTTAACGTCTTGAACAGCAACAAAAGAAGACACCAAAAAACCCACACAATGGAGTGGGGCAGGTGGAGGGGGAGTTTGCTTAAGAGTAGAACTTAGAAAGTCTTAAATAGTTTTAGTTGGCCATAATTCTATCTGAATTGGTAATGTGGCCTCCAAAAAAATAGCTGATGATTTTAGACTGTGTTAATAGTTAAGCTAGTGCTGACTTAGGAGAGCAAAAATCATGTTATGTTAGGAACCCTTGAACAGTTTTTCAGCTATGAAAAAGATGAATTGGTGAGCACGATAGCAGCTTCAAACATTTGGAAGACTGAGATTAGACTTGGTTTGGTTTGTTTTTGGTTGGTTGTTTTTGGCTCCAAAGGTTGATATGAACCTTTGGTTGAGTCCCTGTTTGATCAGGATTCTGTGCTGGGGTCACAGTGAATGATAAAAAGATGATTTTGGTAGATGTGACTGCAAAGGAATTTATTATTTAGTAGGGACCCTGATAGTGGGAAGCTGCTTTCAGAAAGGAGAGAAGTCACACCAGATTAGAGAATTAAAATTCTTGAAAGAAGTTACCTTTGAAATGGATCTTTCAGGATAGGTATAATTTCTTTTCCCCAAGTTATTTACTTTTTTTCTCCTTAGTACGAAAATATTTCATGCTTGTTATAGAAAATTTGCAATAACTCAAAGGTTTAAAGAAGCAAAAAGACTCGTGCACTCCAGTTTGGTGGCATGGAGTTCACAGGTTTGGATCCCAGGTGCACACCTACACTCTGCTCATCAAGTCATCCTATGGCTGTCCCCCAGATACAAAATAGAGGAAGATTGGCACAGATGTTAGCTCAGCAACAATCTTCCTCACCAAAAGAAAGAAAGAAAGAAGGAGAAAAGCCCCATGCTCCAGTTAACCAGAGTTGGTCTGCAGTAGGTTGAGTAGCAAGTAGGTGAAGTATGTGCAGTGATTGATAAGAAAGAGGATAGTAGCTGGAATTGGGGAGGAATTGAAGAAGAGGTTTGTTTTTCTTTGTTTTTTCAAATTTTACATTTTTATCAAAAATCTGGAACTTTTCATATGTTAATTCTAGACATTAAAAATTTTCTTGTTCTTATGAGGAGGATTTGCGCTGAACTAACGTCCATGCCAGTCTTCCTCTGTTTTTCAGTATGTGGGCTGCCAGCACAGCATGGCTACTAACAGAGCTGTGTAGGTCTGCACTGGGGAACCAAACCCGGCCCACTGAAGCAGGGCACACTGAAGTTAACCACTAGGCCACTGGGGCTGGTCCTAGAATTTTCTTTTTTAAATCCCATGACTCTGAAGCACATACATAGTATAGGTACATTGTTGGAAAAGTGAAATAATTATAGGATTTATAATGAAAAACAGCATTCCCCTACTGCAGGGCTTCCTCACCATTTTCTCACCATCCAGAGGTTTGCCACTCTCAGCTCTTAGCTCTTTCTTGTTATTTAAGATCATATTTTCAAATAATTTGCCCTACTGCTGCTTTTTGATGTTTGTTTTAGATATTATTTATGGTTTTCCTACTATGACGTTTGAAGATATGACTGTCCTTCTACCTTCTCCCAACACCCCTCATCCTCCCAATGTAGTTTTATCACAGTATTTGTTGAAATCTCTATTCAGTATTTTCGTCATTATTGCTATGTAAATATTGTAGTGTATTAATTATTACGTTTACCTTCTTACATAATCTTTTTTTCCTGAAGTTAATTACCTTTTCAGTTGCTTTTAGCTTTCATCAAACTACTTCAGTCTTTTCACATTCGTCAGCAGCTTCTCAATCCAGTTTTCTACACATAGTTAAACGTCTCCAATCTATCATTTCCTTTTTATTTTTTAAACCTAGGGACATCTCTCTTGGACTCTCAGTTGTCCTGCACTGGTCTAGACTATTGCTCTTTAGATTTGCTGCTCATTTTAGAGTGCCAGTCACCTTACCTTTTAGCTTTCTAGATCAACATTGTCCAAAAGAACTTCCTATATTGATAGAAATGTTCCTTTTCCAGGGTGTCCAGTGCAGTATCCACTAGCCACATGTGGCTGTTGAGCACTTGAAACGGGGCTAGTGTGGACTAGCTAGTGAACACTGTATTGGAAGTGCAATTCAAAATGATTTCATAATTAAGGGGCTGATTTCATACTAATTAAGTGGGTGGGATTTAATATAATGATACAACTTTTTTTTAATGAAGGAAAAGATTAGCCCTTATCAGATTAGATTTTTAAGAGGAATATTTCGGACAACTACTTCTAAGAATCCCTGGTATAAAAAGCCTATGACTTAAAAATTGTTGATACAGTAGTAATTTTTTAAAATTATTTTATTGCAGTCATAAGAGTTTATAACATTGTGAGATTTCAGGTGTACATTATTATTTGTCAGTCACCATATATATGTGCCCCTTTACCCCTTATGCCCACCCTCCAACCCCCTTCCCTCTGGTAACCACTAATCTGTTCTGTCTGTCCATGTGTTTGTTTATCTTCCACATGTGAGTGAAATCATGTGGTATTTGCTTTCTCTGGCTTATTTTGCTTAATATAATACCCTCAAGGTTCATCCATATTGTTGCAAATGGGACAATTTTGTCTTTTTTTATGGCTGAGCAGTATTCCATTGTATATATTTATATATCACATTTTCTTTATCCAGTCATCAGTCGATGGGCATTTGGGTTGCTTCCAGGTCTTGGCTATTGTAAATAATGCTGCAGTGAACATAGGGGTGCATAAGTCTCTTTGAATTGTTGATTTCCACTTCTTTGGATAAATACCCAGTAATAGGATAGCTGGGTCATATGGTATTTCTATTTTTAATTGTTTGAGAAATCTCCATACTGTTTTCCATAGTGGCTGCACCAGTTTGCATTCTCACCAGCAGTGTGTGAGGGTTCCCTTTTCTCCACATCTCTCCAACATTTTTTTGTCTTGGTGATTATAGCCATTCTGACAGGTGTAAGGTGATAGCTCATTGTAGTTTTGATTTGCATTTCCCTAATTAGTGATGTGATATAGTAATAATGTTTTGATCAGAGTCCAAAGGTCTATCAATTATATGGCCATGTTCTTATTCTTTATATAACAGTTTCAAATTTAAAGCGGGAATGTTTTAAATAACTGATTATTATTTTAATATTTTAATATATGATATTTTAAAGAGCTATAAAATCCTATACTGCCTCATATTATTATTTTGTTTTATAAATTGCTTAATAAGTACCAACATATTTATACAGTGCTAGTTATTCTATAATTAAATAAAGAGCATTGTTTTATATTTCATTTTACAGGTAGCTACATCAAGCTGGGTGGCAGGCAGATCCAAAGGATATCATGAAGTTTCCAGGACCTTTGGAAAACCAGAGATTGTCTTTCCTGTTGGAAAAGGCAATCTCTAGGGAAGCCCAGATGTGGAAGGTGAATTTGCCGAAAATGCCTACAAATCAGGTAATGATTTCTCTCTCTTCGTTCTAGATAGATGACTTTTATTAGAAATAAGTGTACTACTGTCATATAACAATATCTTGACACTGCATTGGAAAAATATGTACCATTAAAGGATATGTTCTGTTCTTTATTTGAGAAACATCTAGTTTCATTCTGAAACAAAACAAGAATGAACTGTTTTGTTTGTTGGCTTGTTTGTTTTGTTGTTATCTGAGTTACAGCTTTAGAAAAATAGGTGTGTTCTTTTTCCTTCTGGTTCAATACTAACAGTAGTAGTAAGCCTTCTTTCTTTCTAGATATGTAGTTAGCCATGGAGGCGGAACATATTCTTATGCTGTCTTTAGTGAGCAAAAAATTCCTCTTTCTCGAATATTTATAAGGAGTTCAAGTAGACTACTAAGGTAACACCAATGTTGGAAGCTTCTAGGGGAGATAGCTGATCTCTCAGTCACTGTTGGCTATATGCCTTTTCTTTTAGAAATTTTCCTACTTCTGTTATATAATTATATCAGTTATTTTTTATAAATAATTATGAAGTCTGTGCACTCCAAGAGCTCACTGTATAAGAGGTCTTACATGTCTGTTTATCCCAAGTACCTAGCACTGTGTTTGGGATAAAGAATAGTGGCCAAGAAATTTTTGATTTGTGAATATGAATGAAAATATCTAAGTTCTTCCTGTGTTGTTTTAGGTTAACCTTTGCTCATAGGTTCTTGAAATCTATATGCTATTTCTAATTCAAACCTACGTCTATCATTCTTTTCCACAAGCTGAAGAAAATGTTTTGCATTTACTATTACCTGTCATTTAGCAAATTGAAGATTAACCTGAATGAATACGTTTTATGCTAGGAGCATTTACATGTGCTATCACATTTAATATCATTTAATCCTTAGAAATAGGCAGTAGTTCCAGTTTGCTCAAGACTTTAGCTAAAAAGTAGTAGAGTTATAATTTGAACCTGAGGCAGTTTTCTTCCTATTATACTTTGTTTTTCATTTTTTATTTTTGTGTGCTTGTGTGATTTTTAGATTACTACTTGGGGATTCAGTCATTCAGTAAATGTTTATTAAGTATCTGGTACATTCTAAGCACTATTCTAGGCATTGGAGATATAGCAGTGAGAAAAGTAGAAATTTCTGCTATTATGTTCCAACATTCTGGTGAACCTCAAAGCTTTATTACAACTGCCTTTAGAACTGTTCCTTGCTTCCTTCTGCTATCTCCTTGAGTCACCATGTAACCAACAATAATACACTTTCACAACATGGTCTTTGAAGGTGATATTTCTACCAAGATCGCGGCATATTGCTATATTATCACTTAATCTGGCCTCTTTCTATAGGTGATTTAATGAATACAACTGATGCAATACCAGAGAACGGAACCGTGTCAGAACTTCTAAGAGGGATCTACTTAAGGATTTGCCTGTAGTAATGTGAAGTAGAAACCATACTTAATTCTTGTAAAATTTGGGTGAGTTGGTCTGGTGAGGATAGGAGTTAAGATAGGAATGGGAGTAAAGAGCTTTAGGGGCTTGAGCCATTAGAATAACCTCCAAGACTCTTCTCTCTTCTAGTTCTAATTCCTTTATTTTCTTCTGCCACTCTCAGGGACTAGCTTTTCTACTTCCCTTTCCACTGTTGATCTAAACCATGATTTTCCTCCTCCTTGACTCCTTGCAGAAGAGAAAAACAGTCTTGTCTCTAAAACATACAGGTATCTTTTTTAACTTTCCTAATTTTTTTAAGTGCTGGTAAAAATGGAAAAATAAAATATTTTTAAGCTTCTTTGTATGCAGTTTCCTCCTCCTTCCTTCCTTTTTCTTCCACCTAAACTCTGCTTCAAAGTCATTCTCTCACAATTTTCTTCTAATTTCCATCCCTTATCCCCCAGTTTAAGACAGAGTAGTCACGCAAGAATATCTCATACCTGTTGCTCCCCTTCTGCGTGCCCCCACAGCACTCTGTACTTTCCTGTGATAGCACACAATATTGTAATTTCCTGATGATTTGGCTGTGAGTTCCCTCAGGGTAGAGTTGTGTCATTTTTGTTTACTGGCATATAATAGGCTCACAGTAAACATTCGTTAAATGAACATTGATTATCATTTCTTTATAATTCATCCAGGTTAGCGAAGTTTTTTTAATATAATAATGGTACTTTAAAGTACACAATAATTTTGTTATATGCATTTGGGGGAAAAAATTGAAGACTGGTCAAAGTGACATGCACTTTCTGATGTACTTAATTTATCTTGCTAAAGAATTTTTAATATACAAAGATAAAACACTGCATCAGGCTATTTATATAAAGATGGTTTTTATTTAGAATTTTGGAACTCTTAAGGAACCTTAAAGTCCATCTATTTGTGTGGTTTCCAAATAAAGGATCTTGAGCCACTGGGCTACTAGGTGTATCAGAATCACCCAGGAGGCTTCTTCTAGAGATTCCAGGTCCACCCAGACCTACTGGGCTTGTGGTGGCAACTGTGGAAATTTATATTTTAAAAAGCTTCATAGTTTTATTAGAAGTGTTAGGTCTGGGAAACACTGATTTATTCTAACTCCACATGCATGCGCGCGCACAACACCAGAAGTTCTCCTTCTGACATCTCTGATGTTATCCTTATTTTTGGATACTTTGTCCATTCTGCTGTAGAAAAGCTGTGTTAATTATTGAGAAGTTTTCCCTAAATTGAAGCTGAAAACTGCTTCTTTCTAGTGGCTATTTATTGGTTCTAGTTCTGTCCACTGCAGCAATATAGGATAAATCCATTTCTTATTTTAAGTGATAGCCCTTTATCTACTTAAAGACTTGGGTTAAGCCCACAAAGTCATCTGTTTTCCTGATTAAACATCCCTTGTTCTTTAACCATTTTTTGTTTAACAAGATTTCCCTTTTACCATCCCAGTTTTTCTTTCTCTAGATTCTCTGTTTTTAGTGTGTTTCTTGAATTGCAACATTTTAGTTGTGGTCATTAATCTAGCCCTAAATGTTTTTTTATTTTTGTTTTGGCAGCAGTGTGTTGGCTTATATGGAACTTGTTTTTTAAAAACCTTGTTTTTGTCTCTGTACTTCTAAGCAAAGTTTCCCTTATGTTGGTTGTACTTTTTTAGTTTTTAACTTAGGTGCAGTGTTTTGTATTTATTATTAAGTTTAAAATTGTTAATTCTGGCCCATTTTTTCTACCTTTAAAATAAAGTAATCTAAAATATTGACTGTCATTTTTGTATCATCTGTGGATTTGGTAAATAAATAAATCTGTTTTCCCCCAAGGTTGGTTTTTTTTTCTTTAAACAGTTTCTTGAAGTATGATATACAAAAAATATAGATCATAAGTGTACAACTCTAAATTTTCACATAGTAACACTTGTTTAAGCATCACATTACCAGCACCTCAGAAGCCCCTCTTGTGTCCTCTTATAGGTACTACCATCTGTCTCCTCCCGACCAGGAAACCACTATGCTAATATCACAGATTAGTTTTTCGTGGTTGTGAATTTCATATATATATGTATGGAATCGTAGAATGGGTACTGGACTCTCTTGCTCAGCATTTTTTTATGTAAGATTCATCCATGTTCCTTCATGTAGCCATAATTTATTCTCATTGCCATGTATTATTCCGTCATATGAATTTATCCATTCTGCTATCAATGGTCATTAGAGTCATTTTCTTGTGCAGGTCTCTTGGTGAATATGTGTGTGTTTCTGTTGTCATATATTCCTGAGGGTGGAATTGCTAGATACTCAGGTTTAGTAGATACCACCAATTGTATTTCCAAAGTTGTTACACCACATTTTTTTTTTTTTTTACTGCTTTCAGCTCAGTATGAAAGTCTCAAGTTCTACGTCCTTGTCAACTCTTGGTATTGTCTGTGTTTTTCATTTTAGTTATTCTGGTGAGTGTGTTATAATATCACATTGGGTTTTAATTTGCATTTCCTTGATAACTAATAAAGTTCAGCAGCTTTTCATGTGCTTATTGGCCATTTGATATGCTTTTTTGTTGAAATATCTGTTCAGATCTTTTACCTGGTTTCTACTGAGTTGTCTTTTTTTGTTAATTTTTTTATAGGAGTTCTTTGTTTTGCAGGCTCTCAATATACTACTGATATCTTCAACTCTACTTGGGTTGTTAACTTTTGACAAATAAGAAGTTCTTAACTTTTAGTAATCAAATTTTTTCTTTTTGTTTAGTCCTTTTAAAGAAATGTTTGCCTAATCCAAGGTAATGAAGATATTCTCCTGTGTTTTTTTTTTTAAAGATTGGCATCTGAGCTAACATCAGTCGCCAATCTCTTTTTTTTCCCTCCCCAAACCGTCTAGTACATAGTTGTATATTCTAGCTGTGAGTGCCTCTGATTGTGCTGTGTGGGACGCTGCCTCAGCATGGCTTGATGAGCGGTGCCATGTCTGCACCCAGGATTTGAACCAGGGGAACCTTGGCCGCCAAAGTGGAGCACGCAGACTTAACCACTCAGCTACGGGGCCAGCCCCTCTTCTGTGTTTTTTTAATCATCTTTCACATTTAGATCTTTGCTCCAGGTGGATTTTTTTTTTTTGGTATGGTATGAAGTAGGAGTCAAGAATAGTTTTTCTCCATGTAGATGACCAGCATCATTCATTAAAAGGACATTTTTTTCCCCACTGCCCTGCAGTGTACTTTTGTTATAAATCAAGTGACTACTGTATATGTGTAGATACATTTGTGGGTCTGTTTCCTGCTGCTTTTCTTTTCATTGGTCTCTTTGCCTCTCTTTAATAACACACTGCTTTAATTATTAGAGTCTTTGGTGGCATAAACTTTGTTCTTTTTTTCAAGATTGTCTTGGCTATTCTTAGCTCTTCCATATATACTTTTAAATATACTTATCAATTTTCAAAAAAAAAATAAATTGTAGGGGTTTTGGTTGTCTTGAATCTCTGTCAGTTTGGAGGAGAATTGACATGTTTATGAGTGTTCCAATCCATGAACATAGACTGTTCCTCCAGTGTCTTTAAAGGTGGTCTTCAGTTTCTTTTAGTAATGTTTGGTAATTTAGGTTTTTTCTTGGGTATTTGAGTCTTGTTGAGGCTGTTACAAATGGTATCACTTAAAATTTATCATTTTTTTGTATGGTTGTCTCTATATGCTGATATGTAGAAATAAGGTAGATTTTTATATATTGATCATACTAAATTAGTTTACTAATGGTTTACAGAGTCTTAGATTTTCCATATCTCATACACAGTCATGTCAGCTGTGAATAATCATAGTTTTATTTCTTCTTTTTTAATCTTTATGCTTTTAATTTATTTTTCTTGTTTTATAAAACTAGCTAGGGCCACCAGAACACTGCTGAAGTCTCAGTTTGAGGGAAAAGGTTTTATATTTCACCATTAAATATAACATTTGCTATGTATTTCTTAGTCTTTATCAGATTGAGAAATTTCTTTCTCTGCCTTAGTTTGCTAAGAGATTTTTAATAAATAGGTATTGAATTTTTATACATCACTGGATTTTGTTGATAGTTGGCTTACGATGTTTTGCACCTGTGTTCACGGGTGAGATTGGTTTTGTAATGCTTTTGTCAGGTTTTCATGATAGAGTTATGTTGGCTTTGTAAAATGATTTGGGAAGTGTTCCTGCTTTTTTTTGTAATGCTCTCAGTTTCTTTAGATTGATATTATTTCTTTCTTAAATGTTGGAAGTTTTCACTGAGGAAGCCACTGGAGCCTAGAGATTTATTTTTTGGGAAAGTAGGTAATAATTAATTCAATTTCTTTGGTAAATATGAGACTAATCAAGTCTTCATTTAAATCTTATTTCAGTTTCAGTAAGTTGTGTTTTTTCAAGGAATTGATTAATTTCATCTAAATTGTCAAATTATTTGTGTAAAGCTATTCATAATATTCTCTTTTTAAGATCTAAAGGGTCCATAGTGATGTTCCCTCTTTCATTTCTTAATTGGCGATTTGTGCTTTTACTTTCTTAATCTGTCTTTCTAGTGGTCTGTTGTTTAGTCTTTTTGTTATGTTGATTTTCCCTATTGTATATTTGTTTTCTTTAAAGCATAGCTGTCAAACCATATCTGATTTTTTATTACATCACATATTGGGTTCTTAATTTCAGTTGTTATATTTTTCAGTTTTAGAATTTCACTTTAAATTTTTTTTGTAGGTTTCGTTTCTCTAGTGAAATTCTTTATCTTTTCATCTGTTTTCCTTCTTTTCCTTTATTTTCTCGTATATTAAGTCCTTTTCGGATAACTCAAAAGATTTAGATTTTTTTGTTGCCCCCTCTTTCCCCCTTTTCCTCTTAGTTTTTGGTCACTTGGTTCTTTCTTTTGTAATGCCTGGTAATTTTTGATTGGATGCTGAGCATTATGAACAATTGTAGAGGCTCTAGATGTTATCTTTCTGCAGAAGGGTTTGGTCTCTGTCTTCCCTCTGGTGTGCAAACTGAGTGAGAGACTAATCACTTTAATCCAATGGGGGACTGCTGATTGGAGGCTGGGTTGTGGTATGATATGGTTTCGTCTACCTCTGGTTTGCCCCAACTCCTTTTGAATGAATGCAGCTGAGAGCTTGGAGTATTCACCAGGGCCCTTTCTTCCTGAAGGGTGCCGAACTCTCCCCTGAACTCATTCTTGCTTTTCAGAGGCTTTCTGCTTAGCTTCTTAGATCTCTGTGCTTTCCAACTTCAGAATTACATTCAGAAAATGTATTAAGGAGAAAATCAGCTGAATGTCACATTTACATCTCTGACCCTCCCTCTCTCCACTAGGTTCTTGGCTCCTCAAATCTCCAAATTTTGTCTCTAGCTTTGTGAGACTCCCCAAAGCTCAATTGATTTCATTGCCCATAACTTTCAGTCTCTTGCCATACTCACAGGATGGGTAAATACCCTGAAGGAAAACATCCTGCAGAATGTTGACTCATCTCTTCTTGTTACCTCTCCTCCAGAATCTTGACTTCTCATTGCCTGGTTGTCCTAGCAGTTCTGATGCCTTTAAAACAAGTTGTTAATGTTAATTGCCTTTGTAGTTGTTCTCAGCTGGAATGTAGGTTTGCTGCTACCTTACTCCATGATAGCCAAAAGCAGAAAGATAATTTTTTAAAAAAAAGTTGATCTTAACAGGTATGACAAGAGATGCTGTGGGAGCACAGGGAGGTACTTAGGCCAACTTGAGTTACCAGGAAAAGTGGTGAAGAGTAACCATTGAAATAGCTCTTGAAGGAGAATAAGGCAGGTAAAAGAGAGGAAGAGGGTTGTTCTAACTAGAAGGACAAGCATGAGCAAAGGAGCAGTGATGTGAAATTGCATGGCAGGAGCAAGGAAGAACCATTAATGTAAGTAGTACTCTTACGATATCAATTTTAAGGTAGAAAGTGATAGAAGGTGAGTGAGGCTGGAGAGGTAGGTCATAGAGTGATTTGTATGCCATGCCTAGGGGATTGTACTTAATCTTTTAGGTAATGGTGAACCTTTTAGAGTTTAAAGCTGGGGAGGATTGTGTTTTAATGATCAGAATAGCAGTGGAATATAAAGCCCTGTGTTTTACCGTGTTAAATCAATCCATTATAAATTCTCTTTGGGATTAGTTGTTAACCAACTTACTGAACCCTCTTAACCCTGTTCAAGCAATCCATATAAGAGAAAGCAGATGCCTTGATCAGGAAATACTAGCTGGGATGGGCAGGCCTGCTTCCTTCCTTCCTCTCTTCCTCTCTCCTGAATGGGATTACTTAGGCACAGAACTTAATTTTTGTAAAGCTATCCTGATAATATTACTGTGTAGTATGTGTTTGAATTGATTTGAAAAGGTGGTCTTAGAATCAGTATCATTTCACTAAGAGTGAGCCTTCTCACACTACCATCTTTTGTGGGGTTTTACTGCTCTTAGTTTTGGCTAGTGATGATAATATTAGCCATGCAGGAAAGCTTTCTTGGCTCTATTCTCAAATTTTAATATAAGGTATATTAAAGTCCAAAAATATTCTCATGATCTCTTTCATAACTATAATTGGTTTTAAAGAATTATTTATATGTAATACTTTGTAAATTTGATTTTTCTGGCATTATTAGAGCATTGGATACTTTTAGAGGTAGGAAAAGACAAAACTAATATTTAAGTGCCTTTTGCATTGTGTGTTCATGTTTACATAAGTTATATCATTTAGTTATGACTATGATATGGAAATCTCTATATAACTCTGTTCCCTTGTGTGTTTATACACTTATAGCACATTCTGTCTGTCTTTTGTGGTACTTCTTACAATTAGATGTTTGTGTTATTTGTTTAATGTCAAACACCGACTAGTCACATTATGTAATGTAATCTGTCATTTAGGGATGTTTTTTCTCTTATACTCCCATCGTATCTGACCTGAAGGTGGAATTAACGGTATTCTTGTTCCTCATAAAAGCCTTCCCAGTTTCATCAGATTATGTCACCATTATCTTGTGTCAGTTTATCCTTGTGTGTCAGTTTATTTCCTTGTCATTGATTTGTTTGGATGCCTTACTTAGCATTACTTTTCTTATTTGTTTTGGCATTTTAGGTAAAAGATCGTCTTGGTAGAAATTTAATTTCTCTTGAATGCTTAACTCTTTCCATGTAGAAGTTTTGTGACCGCCCTCACTTGGTTCCTAAGGACCTTGAGGGGCCCCTAGTCCAGAACTAAATCTTAAAGTGGTACTTCAGGGCTCTATGGAAAATGGGATGTTGTAGAACCAATGCCATGCTAAGGGCTGCTTGACCCAGGCTAGCTCTAGGGCTCTGTCTGCTTCCTCTCAGCTTCCTAAAGAAGCCATAGCTCTAGACAGTAGTGTGTTGCTGCCTTATTCAGACTCTTTTTGTGAGAGGGAAAATCCACCTCCTGGCTTTAATAGCCTAACTCCAGTTTCCTCTGTCATGTTGGACAGTAGTCTCTGCAGGAGGTAATTTCTCCTGCTAGTCTATGCACCCAGAACCTGTCAACTCACAACTTCAGTCCCGTGTACTGCCTTATGCTTCTTTTTGATTTGTGGAATTGCATCACTGATCCTCAGAGTACTGTTTCTAGTAGTGTTTTCCACCCACCTTGATTTTATTTTCAAGTTTGAGAAGCTTAACCATAGGTTATTGCCTCCAGGTTGACATCCTTCCTGTCCTTTCGAGTAAAGTTCATAGGCTTTAAAAAAGTGGCTCTTTTCCTTACCTCGCAAACGATCACCCCTCCCCCAGTTTTTAACTTTTCAGATACAAGTTAATTGCCGTCTCCTCTAAGAAGCTTTCCTGCTACTCCCACACTGGTCCTGGTGCCCTTCTAGTGTGCTCTCCTAGCACCCTGTGTATACCTCTGTTTTATTGCTTACCATATAGTTTCTTGACATTTTCTAATTGTTTACCTTATCATGAGACTTTAAGTTTTAAAATTTAAACGGGGAGTTTTTTCCTTCATAATTGTATTCCCATGGAGCTATCATATGATCGACACTTAATGTTTACTAATATGAACTGAATTAAATGTCCTGATTGTCAGATGGTTTCAGATTATTGTTCGTAGTCTTTTTTGTTTTTTTAAAGATTGGCACCTGAGCTAACAACTGTTGCCAATCTTTTTTTTCCTTCTGCTTTTTCTCCCCCGAATCCCCCCAGTACATAGTTGTATTTTTTTTAGTTGTGGCTTCTTCTGGTTGTGGCATGTGGGATGCCGCCTCACCGTGGCCTGATGAGCGGTGCTGTGTCCGCGCCCAGGATCCAAACTGGCAAAACCCTGGGCCGCTGAAGCAGAGCTCGGGAACTTAACCACTCACCCATAGGGCCGGCCCCTGTTCATAGTCTTAACACCAGCTTGGTGGTGAGATGTTGATATAAGAGGTTATAAATTATCTTTATCTTATTTTCTTGTCAGTATTTCTTTTGCAGTATTCTACTGTCAGTATTGACGAAAGGAATTGACCAGAAGGTGCATATATGACAGTTAACCTTCTAAAATACCAGTTACAACTGAGTGTAGAGCTAGATGTAAAAATTTATACATGTGATGAGTTGATTTGGCCAACACAAAGAAACACTGTACTTTGTTGTACCAGAGCTGAAAAGTGACAGAGGAGTGGGAATAAAGTGAGACAAATTAGCAAGTGCAATGGCAGAGATTATAATGAGCACCAAGTCATGTATTCCTCACAACACTAAAGAAAGCCAAGAGAAAGGAGAGAAGAAATTCCAACTGAAATACCTGTTTGAGGAGATATATTGTCAAGATATACAGCCCCTCATGCTTTAATAGCTCATTGCATCTCTGTGATTGAGAAATTAATTCATAAAGTTGACCCCGAGTGATCAGGAAAAAGGTTTAAGCTCTGGTCTCTCTACTTTCTAAGGAATGAGATAAGTAATAAATTTTTTAAGAGATTTCCATCAAAAATGGTTGCAATGATAAAGACTGCAAGTGCTTACTTGTCTGGAACTTATTGAAAATACTGTTTTTCCACTAATCAGAGTGTCATTTCTGTACTTTGTTGCATTTACCTGGCAGAAGTAAGTACAGTTGTCCCTCTGTATCTGAGGGAGATTGTTTCCTGGACCCACACATGCTCAGGTCCCTTAGTTGACCCTCCATATCCTTGGGTTGCGGAACCTGCTGATACAAAGAGCCAACTGTGTGCATAAGAATCTGTTTCATTTCTTAGTAGCACATTAAGTAAGACTGGGGGTTTTTTGTTTTTTTTTATGGTGCTTGCAAAAGTGCAAAAGAGTAAAGCTATCTAAATCATTATTGCTTTAAAGTGTGTACCTTCTAAAACTTAAGCCTATATTCAGCCATTAAAAATAATATGTAGGAAGATTAAAACGACAATAATGTTTTGCGTTTGTATAATAAGCTCTTCAGTGCTAAGTTAGTTTAGGTTAATTTCTCCTTCAATATTCTTTTGTCATCTTTAAATGTGTAATTTTTGTAATTTGTGCGTCTGTTGCCCCTGGTAGCTTTCATTTATTCCTGTTGATTTTAGTTTTGTTTTTAATGCGCTGTCATTCTGTTATCAGAGTCATTTATATTTCCTAAGATGGTTTAGTGGCTATTTGCTGTGTTAGAAAACAATTCACTCTATTTTCTTAGTCTCAAGAATTGGGAAAACTTAATTCCAAAATTACTATCAGTTGATAAGTGTTATGTAAACTTTAAAATGTTAGGTTCCCTGTACACTTCAATTTAATTAAAGTATAGATACATGGTGAGATGACAGTGAAGATTTTATTTAATAAAGAATAAGAGAATATTGCATATTGATATAAAATGCTGTAACCAGTACATAAAGTATCTTCATTTATCTCAAGTTTGATAGATTTGTATGTGTGTGAAGAATATTGGCCCTGAGCTAACTTCTGTGCCAATCTTCCTCTATTTTATGTGGGATGCTGCCACAGCATGGCTTGACAAGCAGTGCTAAGTCTGTGCATGGGATCTGAACCTGTGAACCCCAGGCTGCCAAAGTGGAGTGTGAGAACTTAACCACTATGCCACTGGGCCAGCCCCAAGTTTGATAGATTTTGAATAAACTTGAAAACACTTTTTAACATAATTCCATAGCATTTGCTAACCTTTTATAGAGAGAATTCTAGACATATTCTTGATGATAACTTGAAACTTTACTTGTTCTCTTTTGTTTTTATTCTATTTTTAATTGTTCCCTTATAGAACGTTTCTCCATCCCAGAGAGATGAAGTGATTCAGTGGCTGGCCAAACTCAAGTACCAATTCAACCTTTACCCAGAAACATTTGCTCTGGCCAGCACTCTTGTGGACAGGTTTTTAGCTACTGTAAAGGTAAATATTTTAGGATACACTTACACTCACCTTATTGTTTGAGGGTTTATATGCTAAACCAGGGGCTATTAGTAAACATTCTATAAAGTGGAGAGAAGTAGAGGATCTTCCTGTGGATGATATATGTATCTATAAGAAGACATGCTGTCTTCTGCTATTGCTTTAAATTTTCAGAAATGTTTCTAATTCTGTAATTTTCTTTTTGCTACAAGTATTCATAGCTTATATTTAACCTATGAAATTTTATCATCTTGATTTTCATGCAAACCATATAGCATTGGCAGAATGTTTAGTCATCTTTTAACACATTGGTATACTAGATGTGGACAGTGAATCAGACTAGAAAAGTATAAGCCTATTGCACAGTTTTCTCCATCACTACTTATTTATTGAATATCCATATTGTGTAGTTTTCTCAACAAACTATAAGTACTTTCTAGAGGCATACGTTTGGAGTATAACAAGATGAACGAAACTGTCATAAAATAACTTTGGTGTGTTTTGTTGACTGGCAGCATACAAATACATGAATAAGTTTTGTATTGTCTCTATTGGTCTAATATGTCATTGGTTCTATTATGTGGACTGAGTCACAGTAGGCCCTCAACAGATTTAAAGCAGAAAGTCAGCATTTATTTAATGGCAAGGCATGAAAAAGTAGAAAAGCAATTCAGTTGTTGGCATTTTTACGCCTAGGAATATGTAAGCTCAGGGACCTATGAATTCTGCACTGAGGGTACTGTATTCTTTGTTATTATGTATTAAAAAATAGAAGCAAAAAAATAATGGAGTGGAAGAATTTGGGTGGCCACTCAGTTACTTTCTTATATGTTTCAAACTTCTACTCTTAAGAGACCCTTAAGAACCCTTAATTATGATGATACTAATTGCCTGAAATCTGGATTATCTGAGATGTCTCCTTTTATCTCAGCAGCAACCCCTCCCTCCTTTCTGTCCCCCTACTACAGCTGATCTCCCTTTCAGATAGAAAGTTGTGTTAAAGTTAATGCCCTTTCTTGGGTTGTATATTTTTCAAAAATTATTAATGAACTTATTGTAGCTTCTATCATGGGAAAGATTCTTACTAACCTTATTGTTAAACATTTTAAACAAATTTGAGCAAGTTTCTGGAATAATCAGAGAATTTTGCCAAGTATAATCTCATTTTTTCATATTTCTTATTTAATGGATCCTGTCATGTTATTAGCATCAGATACTCTTTACTTAAGAAGATTAATCTATGCTGAAATAAGTAATCTAAAATGTATTGATAGGATAAATAGAGGCACTTAAAGCAGACCATAAAAGGGCTGCAACAGTGAATGGCGCTTCAAGCCTGGCTGTGCAGAAGCAAGTGCTATGAAGCTCTTTAAAAGTCCGAACCTTGAGCCCTATCCCAGACCTCCTGATTGTGAATCTCTAGTGGTGAGGTCTGAATTTAAAGAAGCAAAAACATTGCACAGATGATTCTGCTGTGCATACAGGGCTGAGAACTGCTGTTTGTTTTTAAAAAAATTATGCATTTGCTGTTGGGACTCTTTTTATTACTAAATTTATTGTTGGTGCTCTCGATTTAGAGGTTGCATTGCCTACCCAAAGTTGTTAATTATTGGACTCTTTTCTTTGTAATGAACTCTGATTACCTCAGGGATGTAGGTTTGATATGTTGTATATATGGGGAAATAAGGTAGCCTGGAAACTGTCTTAGCAGCAAGATCTGACTTCACTTCCTAGATCACTTGTGTGGTGTCCCTTAACCTCTCAGACTGTTTTCTCATCTGTAAAAAGATGACATAACAAACATAGTATTTATGGAAGTGCTTTCTAAACTGTAATTTTCTGATTAATATTAATGATTATTTTAAAATATTGGTAGTGTTGAAGCAGCTTTAATTTCTCATGCAGGCAGAGGATTGGAAGGTTCCTAGACAGTGTGCTGCTTATATGGAGGCAATGGTCATTGGCCTGTTTATTAAATAAGATAATTAATCAAAGCCATACTCTGGTCATCAGAAGCCCCCCCTCCCCCCAGTTTTATGGGAATGCAATATTTAAGAATAAAATAAATGTTGAGGGCCAGCCCCAGTGGCCTAGTGGTTAAGTTTGGCACACTCCGCTTCAGCAGCCTGGGTTTAGTTCCCAGGCGCGGACCTACACCACTCATCTGTCAGTGGCCATGCTGTGGTGGCAGCTCACATAAAAAAAGGGAGGGGGGAAGATTGGCAGTGGATGTTAGCTCAGGGTGAATCTTCCTCAGCAAAAAAAAAGAAAAAATTGAAACATGTTTTCTTTGTGTTATATAACTTATCTCTTTGTCATTCGGTATAATTGGACTAAATTGTTTCAATGATTTAAAACTGTATTCTGATGCCGGGTTGGCAAACTCTTTATTCTACCTAAGGTAGAAAGTGGGCCTACCTTATTATAAATAAGGAAAAGAGGCAAATTCAGGCCCTCCTGTGGGTGTCACACCTAAGAAGGTTTTTCCCCCACTAATTGATTCTGTGTATATTTAGGAGCCTTTCATTCTTTTATCATGGAACTCGAATATGATTTTTTTTTTTGGTGGACACTAATTAGAAAATTCCTCATCTTCTAGCATTCTATAATTTTTTTTAAGCATTTGAAATGTATTAATAGCCTTCTTTTAATATTCTCTTCTTTCTCTTTAATTCCCCTAACACCTAGTATGTTAATCTTACTGATTTGACAGGTAAAGAGAATAAAACTACTTACAAATATACTCACACAAATATATTTTAATTTTGGGAATTTTATTTGTTAAAAAAAATTTTTTCTAAGTCAGTCTCTTCTCTGCTGGCTAGAAATTAACTTTGGCTAACTAGCATTGGTTGAACTTCCAGCAATGGAATGATCTTTGTATTTCCATAGAATATCATATGGCTAGTGTTGTGAAGTTAAAAGTTAGCTCTAATCTTAGAAAGCACTGGGTGGGAATCAGATTAATTGAATTCTGTAGAATTGTGTACTTGTCTGAACTGCATATCTAGTTTTTTAAAATGAAATCGTAACTTTTTGAAGAATCACTGAAGTTGCTTTTTCCCCTCTCCAAAATTTTAGGCCCACCCAAAATACTTGAGTTGTATTGCAATCAGCTGTTTTTTCTTAGCTGCCAAGACTGTTGAGGAGGATGAGGTAAATATTTTCCTTTAATGATTAGTCGTGTCTCTTCCTTGAAATTTTCTCTCCATTTATTAACTTTCTGTTTACCAAAACAAAAATTGAAAATGAGTTTATTTTTTTCTGTCCTTTGCTCCCTTCCCGGTTCCCCTTTGCTTTATATAGAGAATTCCAGTACTGAAGGTGTTGGCAAGAGACAGTTTCTGTGGATGTTCTTCATCCGAAATTCTGAGGATGGAGAGAATTATTCTGGATAAGTTGAACTGGGATCTTCACACAGCCACACCATTGGATTTTCTTCACATTGTAAATATACTTGAAATATTTTAGTTTCTTATTTGAATATGTAGTCCTATTTTAGTAACTTGAAAAGTAAATTGCTCATTTCTTTTCTTCTGATTTTTAGGAAAAGGAAAATTAGTGCATTTAGCCAAGGAAAAATTAGAAATTAGGATATATGTCAAATCACTGAAGCTAAAATTGCAAACTTAGAAAGAATGTTACAAACTATTTCTGTATCTAATTTATCTAGACATTTAAGTAAAACTAGAATGTTGTTCTCGTGATTTTTTTTTTTTTTTTCCAGTTTCATGCCATTGCAGTGTCAGCTAGGCCTCAGTTACTTTTCAGTTTGCCCAAACTGAGCCCATCTCAACATTTGTCAGTCCTTACCAAGCAACTACTTCATTGTATGGCCTGCAACCAACTTCTGCAATTCAAAGGATCCATGCTTGCTCTGGCCATGGTTAGTTTGGAAATGGAGAAACTCATTCCTGATTGGCTTCCTCTTACAATTGAACTGCTTCAGAAAGCACAGGTAGGTGTCAGTCTAATTTAATAGTGTTCATTTTAAGTTTATCTCTTACTGGGATACATAGGGTTACCAGATGGAATAAAACTTGAGATGTTTCTCATCTTGTAATGGCAAACAGTTTTTGTGTTTTGCTGCGAAAGATTCACTCTGAGCTAACATCTGTTGCCAATCTTCCTCTTCTTTTTTTGCCCCCTCCCCAAAGCCCCAGCACGTAGTTGTATATTCTAGTTGTAGATCCTTCTAGTTCTTCTATCTGAGCTGCTCCCACAGCATGGCTGCTGACAGATGAGTGATGTGCTTCCGTGCCTGGGAACCAAACCCAGGCCACTGAAGCAGAGAGCGCCGGATTTTAACCACTGGCTATCAGGGCTGGCTTGGCAAACTGTTTTTAAGAGTAGACAAGATTAAAGTAGTATGCTCTTTAAATTTATGGGCTAGATGTCTTTTTTCCTCTTGTAAGAGTTAGATAGTATTTTCTTGATTCTTTTTAACCCTTCTAGATTACTTAAAATCTTTAAGAATCTTGGAAAATTAGTAAGATTTTCTATAATATATTTTCCTTAAGTTTTGTATAAAGAACCTTCCTGGCTACATTTATAGGTTTCATTATAGTACTTCAGTACTTTACTCTTTATAAAAAATACGTCAAAAACATAAATTGCAAGAAATTGCTGTTTAGACAAGCAAATAATTTATCATCAGATAGAAAGTGAAGTATTTGTACCAGACTTTGGCAAGTAGAAACTATCTTTCTGAGAGGTTTTGTCCTGGTAGTTCCCGTTATTTCCTGAGATTAGTCTATAACTTGCAAATTGGTATAAGATGTTATAGGTCAGTTAAATTCTTGTCAACCATCTATATTAAATGTAAGAGTTTAGTGGAAAAAATTCTCATTAAAATGCAAAGTTAGTAATGGTGCTATATATGTGAGCAGCTATTCATGTCACCAAATAGAACATGCACGTTTACATCTGCTGCAAACTGTACTCCTCTGCCAACTGAGTCCATAAAAGACGTATGAACCTACTTTCCCTTTATGTGTCCCTATTTATTCTCATTTGGCAGTCTTTCTGATTTATTTTATTTAGAGAAAAGACCTTTTAATTCTGAGCTTAGAAACATTTTGTTTTTAAACAAACTAATTTAAAATGAACTAATTTTAGCAAAGAGCTGCAGTTACTGAACTAATAAAACGTATAGAAGAATACTAAAAAGAAAAGAGAATAATACTTGAATTTGGTAAGATACTTTGAATTTTCTAAGATCATTATAATTGATGATCTTATAGATGTGAGCTGTAAAAGTTAGCAGACATATGAGTACCACCTCAGTGCTACCTCTCAGCTCTGAGAATTTCACACCCTAGTTTGAACAGAGTAGGGCTGAGAGTCTTTTATTTAAAAGGATGAGGATCAGAGCAGTATTCAGCTAGAGCCGCATCCCTCTTCTGTGTGCTTTGTTCCACTGTTTTTAGCATGGCTTAGCTTGTTCTATATCCCTGGGACATAGGATGTTAGTGTAACACAGGCTGTTTCTCCTTTACAAGGGAGATAGTTTCTTTTAATAGCATATCTTAGGTGAAATAATTGAGAAGTATTTCTTTTCATTGAAATAAATCTTATAATGAAAATAAACCCTAGGAGATAGTTGCTAATGAGAATTTTTAGAAACTATCATAGACCACCCAACTTAGCCCAACTAGGGTGTTAGAAAGTCAAGTCAAATATTAATCATTTACATTGGACTGTGGAAGTAGAGGAAGAGACATTAACAGAAAACCTCCTACGTTATGTTTTTTATTTTTTTATTGGAACAAATGACATATCTCTAAATGCCTCCTGACTTGGTCTCTGTGCCTATTCCCAAGCTAGTACGAGAAAATTTGCTATATGAAGCGTTACTGTCACAGAGAAAGGACAGACTTTGAAGCGTAAGTAATAAGAATGTTGTAAATAGCACATGTATTCCCTAGCTTCAAGGGCTTGTTCTCTACTGAAGAATATTGGAGAATTCCTTACTCTCTTTCATAAGTCTTGTGGTGCTAGAAGAAGAAAGTGTTCACTGAAACTTTTTTTTCCCCCCTTTACTGAAGGAACATGATAAACTTAGAATTTGAAGGAATCTTCTTAGCAATCATTTTGTTCAACTCCTTTATTTTATAGCTGCAGTTCAGGGAACTTGGGACTTTCTCAGAGACTCACAGGGCTACTTAGTAGTAAAGAAGACTAAAAAGAACCAGTGCTTTTTCCATACCTCACAAACCTTAAAGATTCCAGTGCAGTGGTTTTCAGAGTTTCCTTTAGGACTTGAACCCTTCCTTCATCCCCAACAAAATCTTGTACCATACAATCCTGGAATACCACCTAGAAAAGTGTTACCTTGTAATATGTGTTTGGGGCAGAGACCTATTGGGTGCAGAGCCCTCTTCAATATGGCCTCTTCCCTTGCGCAAGCTGTTTGGGCATAGTTTGAAAACCACTGTTCCATTCTCTGATATACATATATAAATAGTTATAATCCACAAACATTTATTGAGAAATCTATGATCTAGGCACTGAGGATACAGTGATTCTAAAAAAAAAAAAAGTCTCTGCCCCATGTAGCCAAATTATAATGGGGAAGAAAGTTAAAAACAAGTAAGGTCATCAACTTCAGAGACTTAGGGACTTGGTCTTAGCAGTTCTCTAAAACCAATTTGGACTGGTGGCTAACCCTTATGGCCCAAACCTGGGTGGCTTCTGATTTTTCAAGACTCAGTTGTCTGCTAAGTTTACCTTTCTCAGGTAGGAACACCAGCTCTAATATCTTTGTAATTAGACGTGAGATTAGGTCATAGTAATATCAGATATTCCCCCTGGATTTCTAGTTCTAGTATAAATTCTTGCTTCAGATTGGTGAGATGCCAGAATTACTTCTGCCATGTTTCCCAGTGTCCTGGTTTGAGAGGACTGCCAATGGTCCATCACAGACATCTCATGCTGTGAGGGGGCCACCATCATGAGCTCTGTGTAAGTTCCTTCTGGACTTCAAAGTACAGTGAGTGTTCCCTGTTTGAAAGACAAGCTTCCTCTTGTCCCTCCTCCTTCCCCCTCTGCCTCTCATAGTTCTTGTGCTACCTGTTGGTCACCATTCTGGGGTGGCTAAACTCTCTTCTTACCTCTCTCATGGGTCTACTTCTGTGGCTTTACTTACGTCCTCTTCTTTTTAACTGATAATCTCAGGATTTTAACTGAGATTAGTGTGGTGATCTCCCTAGTCCCTAGCCAGGCAGTCGTGAAAGTAGATGTTGCTTGCTATGGTATAGTTTAAAACTAGAGTTAAAGAAGCAGACCGTCGGAGCCACCAGGGTCTCCCAGTTCTTCTCGAAGGGGCCTAAGATCAGACTACTGCAGTAGATATTTTTAGTGCTTTGTGCTATCCACCAAACCTGGATCAGTCTGAACCTATCATTTATGTCATGCTCTTCTGGCCCCTTCCCATCAGTAACCTATTTGGGTGTCTGCTCTGTAAACTTTCAATGGTATTTGCCCCACCTTCCTTGGTGAGCTAAATTATAGTTATGTTTGTTTTTCTAGCAAGGGATACTTAAAAATGGTTACTGTATTTGAATTTGGGGAGATAGTCATGAAAAATCACAATAAATATTCCCTTCACACAATTAGAACGAGTTCATTTTGAAACTTTTTATAATGGTTTCATTAGAGGACTTGTGTCTAAAGATGTAGTGATTACAATATATGTGCTTCTTTTGTTTCCTCCACTGGATCTCAACAAGGGTCATATTATTTTGTTCTAAGAACAAATTCAGGTTGTATTAGATTAGAAGGAATTTATTTTGATGTTATTTCAGACAGAGGACTTGGGTGGAAGTAGAGTTCACATATATGGTATTGGTTTGAATAATCTCCAGTGTCTTTCTAGCTGTATCATTTTCTGCCAGTCCTCACCTCTAAAATATAACTCCTTATTTACTTACTTTTTTTTTTACAGAGAAAGATTATAGTGATGTAATAGTCTTCCTTTTACTTGAAATACATATGTCTTTTTTCAGGATTCTGCTGTGGTATTATGCTCAATGACCAAGGCATTAGAATATTTGTGGTACTTTTAGTTTTCTAGGCCACTAAATATCATTCATTCGCTAAAGAACAGTTCATTAAACTAGGTACTTACTTTTTAGAAATAATTTTTATGCTATAGCCTTCTTTTCACATCCCAATTTGTTTCATTTTTATTACCTCTCTTTTGTAGGCTTCTTGAAGTGTTGGCTAGGGTACCAATTGTCTTAAAGAATTTTGAAGCCCCATCTCTCTTCCAGGTGCTTTTTTCTGCTGTTCTTAGCATGTCTCAGCTTGTTCTACAACTCTGGGACATGATAAGACCTAGCCTATGGTTGTAAGCTTGATAGTTGGGGACTATCTTAAGTATTAGGTAATTTTTTTCTTTAAGGGAAGAGAAGAAATTCTAATACTAGTTAATAGTATCTTACCCATAGGGTGTTATCCAGTGTCTTTCAAACTAGAAAGAAAATTAGTGAACCAAATTGGTACTTGGTAAAATGGTAAAAATTAAAATAACGGTCATTTTCACATATTTTTTCTGACAAATTCAGGCATTTTTACATTTGTACTACATGATGACTAACACCAACCTTTCATCCTTTTTTCCACTGATACTTTCCTGGGTAACAAGTAATGAATATATTTAGAGATAAAAATAATTTTGTGACCAAATGTGTTCTTGCAGGATATGTTATTTTCCTTTATTTTCTCTGTGGTATTGCAAACAGTCATGCTGCATGCTGCAGGTTATATAGATATGAAAAAGACTTGGTTAAGAAATGTCCAAAAATACTTATGAAATACACAAGACTGAAAAGTGATCCCAGATAGTTAAATAGTCAAAGTAGGCTCCCTGGAGGTGGTGGCAGTTAGCCAGACCTGGAAGGAATCGGTAATACAATTTCAACAGGTAGAAGCAGGATGAGCAAGGGTAAAGTAGGAAAGGGCAAGACTTGTGCAGAATGGAGAGAGGGCCTGTTTGGCAGGAGGGTAGAGCGCAAATTGGGATATGCTAGGAAAGAAGGCTGGGGTCAGATTGTGGAGAGGCTTATTAATATCAAGCTAAAGAGGTTAGCCTATTTCTGGTAGGCATTGGGGTGCCACTAAAGAAATTTGAATAGGGGAGAAATACATGTTGCTAGAAGAAGATTATTTTGACTAGAGCTATAATTACAGGGAAAGTAGGGCAGAGAGACTATTTCTTTACCACAGGTAAGATTTTGAAGGCCTTCACTGTACAGTCATTGTGCTAGAAACTCAGGGAATAAAAATAAATACAATGCTTACCTCTTGGATCTTGTAGTCTATAATGGAAAAGCTTAAATGGTTAGATTATTTTAATGTGGTAAAGAGGATGACAAGTTGATATGGAAACAGATGACTCCGGAATTTGGATCTGTAGGGGGCTGGAGGGAGTCGAGGGTGGCTTCAGAAAGAATTGACACCTGAACTATTCTGATAAGGAATTGTTGAAAGCCCCAAATTTTGAAAAAAATTAGTAAAACCATTTCTTCCTAGTGTTGTCAACCCTATTTTCTATAAAAATATAACTTGTCAAAAGTTTTAAAAACAAAATACTTAAATTGTTCTAAATTCTTAGCCAGACAGCCTTCTCCATCCCTTATTTAAATTTTGTTGTTGTTGTTTGTCTTTGGCTTCCTTAAATTCTTAATGAATTTTGTCTTTATTTGTACTTTGGTATTCACTGAAAAGATTAGAAGAGGCAAAGAGGGTGAGGTGAAAAAGCCTTCTAGACGGGGGAAGAGACTGAACAAAAGCAGATGTTGGATATATAGCAGTGTACAAAAGAGAGTAGTTTCTGCTTTCACGAAGATATCCAGCATACAACTGCAAATGTGAGTTCAAGTTCCAAAGAGATTTATATTAGAAATACAGATGTGGACATAATTCCTAAGAAGATGGATATGCTGGAGGCATAGATGAGTTTGAGATAGAAGATGTGGGGAGAGAAAAGAAAGCTAGGAGGACAAAGGGCACAGGGAGGAATAGTGGCCAGCAAAGATGACAGAGCAGCCTATATTAAATAAATTATCAACTTTGTGGTTTTTTTCTCCCCTGGCCCAGATGGAGAGCTCCCAGCTGATCCACTGCCGGGAGCTTGTGGCACATCACCTCTCTACTCTGCAGTCTTCCCTGCCTCTAAATTCCGTTTATGTCTACCGTCCCCTCAAGCACACCCTGGTGACCTGTGACAAAGGAGTGTTCAGATTACATCCCTCCTCTGTCCCAGGCCCAGATTTCTCCAAGGACAACAGCAAACCAGAAGTGCCAGTCAGAGGTACAGCAGCCTTCTACCATCATCTCCCAGCTGCTGGTGGGTGCAAGCATACCTCTGCTAAACGCAAAGTAGAGGAAATGGAAGTGGATGACTTCTACGATGGAATCAAACGGCTCTATAATGAAGATAATGCTTCTGAAAATGTGGGGTCTGTGTGTGGCACTGATTTATCAAGGCAAGAGGGACATCCTTCCCCTTGTCCACCTTTGCAGCCTGTTTCTGTCATGTAGCTTCAGGTGTTACCTTCAAGTACAAACTAAGGTAGACTACTCTGGGAATGGGAACATGGAAAACCAGGAAAGGCTATATAAATGTATATACCTTTTCAGGCTGATTTGAAGTGAGCCAGAAAGAAAAAAAACCTGTTTCCTTGTGTGGGTAATTATAAATCAACATTATTTAAGCACTTAAAGACCAAAAAAAAAGTGTAAAATTCAGAAGATCCCCAATCTTTTTGACATAAAAAATTTCTTTGTAGTGTTGGTCAGTTCCACATTTTTCTCTGATAAAATGTAATGTAGATTGCCCCTGTGTCAAAAACTCACATTCAATATTTTTTTTTGAAGTTTCAAAATTCATAGCTAGCAAACCCTGTCCCCAGCCTCCTGATTTAAATTTCCTCTTGCTTTTTGCTTGTTTCTTCATTGAATACTTAATGAATTTTATGCATGTTGATCTATAGCCTGATTTCCACTGATTAGAAAACCCTCAGAATTATTTTTTAGCAATTTAGTGAACAGATTATTTCAGTGTGACAGCCATGTTTAATCTATGATTCAAATTCAGATTAATCTGAAAAGGGTACTTCAAAATTGCCCCATATGAATCAGAGGTGTTAATAGAAGGACTCATATTACCACATTGATTTTTGTGTTTATCTCCTTTCAGTTTCTAGAGTTTGGAAACAAAATTGGTTTCATTTTTGTTTATCTTAAAGTGGAGCTTAAAAGTAGTATGTAATTAGGACACACTCAGATTTGTTGAAAGCATTTTTGACATTTGTATAAAAGAATTTGTGATAAAGTTAATATATCCAGGTGCTCACCAAAGAAACATGTAACAATTAAAATTAGATTTTTTTTTTGTAACTAATCAGTTTTCACTCATTCACTCATTTGTAATCAGTAGAAGAGACTGTCTAGATGTTGGAGCAGCTCTGTGATTTGAGTCTGTAACATGTAATAACTGAATTCAGTACCCTAGTTTTATGTTAAGCTATTAGGATTTTCTCGATAAAAGTTCCTCCTACCTCCCCAGCCTACCTATATTCTCTTCATGACTTCTGGATCCCGGGCTCCCTGTGCAGTCTGAAGAAGGTATTGCAGGTTAGAACCATGTACTGATGATGAAAGCCTCTGGTAGCAATAAACGTTGTCCTTAACCTTTGTATCTTGTAACTTTTTTCTGCTTGTGAAGAAGTGCAAGTTCCTGATTGCTTAGGTGCTGCTATTTCAACTGTAGAAAACAGTAAAAATCCTAAGACTGTGCTTACAGAAAATAAAACATGAAAAAAAGGGGATTTAAATGTGACTGAGGAATGTAGGTTTTGATGTAAGAATTTTCCCTTTATACTGTTTTCTCACTGCTGGACTGTGGACCTTCCAAACAGTGAATTTTCATCTTAATGGAACTGTTTGTGAGGGCAGGCACAGACCCATATCTAGATAATGTGTCCTTTTTAACCCACTGATTTTGTTGTTTAGCAGAGCAAGAGTATTCTCAGGTCAACATCTGACTTTTTTGAAATTCTTGGAGGGTTGGCTACCTACCTACTTAGGACCTTACAAACTAATCAAAGGAGAAACTTTTAGTTACCTGTAAGTGCAGGGAGTGGGAGGGAAGATAAAAGAATGAACTGTTTTTGGGTAAAGATAGTAAGAGGCTGGCTTTGCAGATACATGTTAAAAACTCCCACTCATCCTAGTCATTATTTGGTTCTGTTTCTTAATTTCTCCTGACGTCTGGGGAGCTCCAGGAAGTCTACATGTTCATCATTTGTGTAAAATAAATGGCACTCAGTCCCCCCACCTCCACTTAACAGATAATGAACATTTTTATTATGTAGAAAGCTAAAGATAAAATTGAGTCTAGGGTCAGAATATTTCATTTGTAGTCCAGTAGCTACAGATTGAACAGAAGTTAGAGGACAATAAGATTTTAGTACTTCATCTTGAGGTGTTCTAATCTTATCAGAAATTGATGGTGAATCAGTTTGGAACATAGTATTGTTTTCATGGAAAACTGAAGTGGGATGGTTGGGCTGCTGGCCCCCATGCCTCAAAGCTTATTTAACCCATAGTTCAATTAAACGATAGCACTTTGGAGACCAGACCCTCCTGAACACCCTTTCAGTTCTCGCTCCGCCACTGTCCAGAGATCTGAGCTATCATGGGCTCTTGGAGAACGTTGGCTCTGAGGGGTCTGAACTCATGGATTGAGACAGAAAAAGCACAATATTCTTGAACAGTGTGGAACTTTTCTTTAAGAATGTTCCTGCTGTTAAATTGGATTTTGTTGTACTTGAAACTGTTCTCATTAGTTTGTCCCAAGTTACTTGTCTTAAATCTTGGCATCACATCACAAACTATTCTCTTCCGTAGTTTGGAAACTTGAGCTTTATGGGTCATAACTGTCTGGTGCCTCCTGGTGGTTAGAAAACCTATCATTCCATGAAGCCTCCGCAGAGGCAAGGGAATAAACTGGACAGGCATAAATTAGTTACTCTCTAATCTTCTATTCAACAGAAAAAGTGAAAGTGTATGCTCTGGCTCTTGAAGATCAGACTGGCAGAAGCTAAATGTTCACTTCTCTTTGCAAGATTGGTATGAAGTTGGTTATGTGTGGAGAACTGAATTTTTTTTCTCCAGAAGATGTCTTATATTATTAGTGTGGAGGGAGAAGCGGGTGCTGGGAAGGGGGAGTCCTCCCAAATGCCAGTAAAAAATCAGATATAACCAATTTGTCAGAAATGTTGCTGACACTGTGCCTTAGGTTCTGAAGAAGCTGGAGCAGAGCTCTTCCCTCAGCCAAGCTCATGAGAATCTGAATTTGATCAAATGTCAGCACTGTTGACCTTATTTTGTTACACAGTAGTAGGGCAGTAGAAAAGCATAGGTCCAGTAACTGGTCTGTTTTTTCAGAAACAGCTTATTATTTTGTTTGGCAAGAGGACACTCCAGAATGAAGGGCAACCTTAAGCAAGCAACCACTGAAAAGCAATTGGGTGGGGAGGGGCCCTTTTGCTTTTCAGAATACAATCTTCAGCAATTTAGCATAGAAAGGGTTTACCTACTCTTTTACTCCAAATATTTGCTGTGCTTATGAGGTATACAGAGACAAGTGCAATTCATAGTGCATCCCCAACACCTAATGTAGGCCTGGTGGAGTATATAAAATAAAGTATTTGGAAAGAGGGAGAGAGGAAGCAGGTGAGGAAATTGGATGGATGGATGGATGTGAAGAAAGGGCGAGGAGAGCTAGAATGGCAGCTCTTCAGAGTTCGAGAAGCATTGTGCAGAGACTGCATGATTAAGCTGAGCTCTTTGTAGAATTGTTATTCCACACTGTCCGCCTGTACACACATTTTTTGTGTGTGTGGGACAGAGACCAACCTTGTTATAATAGTGCCTGCCTCTTCTAATCTAGAGGGCATAATTTTGAAAGGTAAGTTTCCACAGCAGACCAAAATGCCATTCAACTTGCAGCACTCCAGGTAGCTGATTTGAGGCAGATGTGACATCTTATCAACCAAAAGATCTCATTTATATACAGCTACTTGTCAGTAGGAAGGTTGGAAAGGGAGGTGAGTGGATACCTAGGCTCACAATTAGTCTCTTCAAATTAACATTCAGTCCCTTCACCGGCCCTGGGGGTGCCAGGTGCTTGCTAGATATTGCTCTGAAAGCCAGATGGTGTCACTCACAAGGACTAAATACCATGGTTTTAAGATTTCAAGTACAAGGATCTTCAAAGTGAGCCACATTGCCCTCACTGTCAGTCTCCAGGGCAAAGATGACAGTCACCTGCAAAGCAAAGGGTTTTGTGTGGAAACGTCATTTAAATACAGTGAAAATTATGTACTTAGTTTTTCAGATACCCAGAATGGTTTACCCATAAGCTGGGCCAATGATAGGCAGAAAACATAACTAAAATAACTAAGAAGGAAGTTTAATTTGATAGGTACCATTGGGAAAAAAAGTTTGGTTAAGCATATTGGGAAGATGACCTAGTTTTTATCTGTCCCAGCTCAGTGCCTACTGATTCTGAAGATGGGATCTCTCCTTTATACTTGTGCTGTGCCAATCTCAAGTAGACCACCTAGGCTAGACTAAACTTGTAGCAATAAGGCAGAATCTGTATCTGAAATCAAGTAATGTTTTTAAAGATTGAATGAGAAAGCCTATTACCAATGGAAATAGGTTCAGATGGCTCAATTGTCCTTGCTTTTCCACAATGTAGCTAGGGATAAGCAAATAACTTTTATTATTGATGACAATTAGCCGCGGGGTGGTTTCATATCTCTTTCTTAGTTGGTCAGCCAGGAAAACCTGAGAACCTACCAGTTTTACCAATATTTGAGGAAAGGAACCACCTGAAGTAAAATGCCAAGTCAATGGAGAGATGGCAGCGCACTTGACCAGTGGTGTCTGTGCTCAGCTTTCCCTGGGTAACTGAACAGAGGCCAACCTACTTAGAATAGTCTGTTCCTCTACCCCTTCCCATTAAGATGATTACTATTACATGTCCTGTGACCTGAGGATTAAAAGGGGGGAAAAAAGGGAATAGCAATAATAGACTACACATTGCCCTACTTAAAAAAATACTGCCTAATTCGATGTTTGAATATCGCACAAAAAATGTCTTTACAACTTGATGCAAAATTTGTTTTTAAAATGGGTGATAGGGTAGTTAAAGTTGGTATTAAAATGTTAAAGAGTTTAAAAGTAAATCCAATTATTGTCCGTAGTGATTACAGTGGTTTCACACGACAGGATGCTTGTGTTTAACTTACAAAACTGATATGCCATGCTCTGGCATCAGTTAAGGAGTTGGTCCCCTCCCCCCAACCTCCCACCCCCAAACACTGGCCACATCACTGGCAGATTTCTTTCCTTACAGATTATAGTGTAGTATGGAAGGGATGGCTCTTAACTCTTGTATTTTGATAATTTAGTGGCTCAGATGAATCCGACTTTATTGCATTGAGTAATAGTGTCTTTCTAGGTAAAGACAGCCTCTTGTCAGCATGCTCATTCAATTGCTCTAAACCACCTCTTTCCAAGAATCAAATGATTCAAGAGGCAGAGACTATTGCTTCATCATTTCACCATTCAACAGAAGCATATGTTACCATTCTTGATATAGAAGTGAACACTGCTAAGGATCTTCACCAAATGCAACTCATGTCATCAATAGTGTTTTCATGATCTTACCTACTATGGGGGCTGGAAAATGATGGAAATATGTAGACTATAGACAAGTAATGAAATTAAAAGTTAACTTAAAATGCATGTTCATGCTTTAAAATAGAAATGAATTTGAAAATTGTCCCTTGACTATGAAAGCTGGCCCTAAGAGGTTACTGCTAATAAAGTAATCTAGCCCATCACAAACCAGGTGAGCATTAGAAATCACAGATTCGGCTGGCAGAAGCATGTGTGTCTGTATGTGGGTCTATTTTAAGTGATTTCCAGCAGATTTTTTTTGCAGACATAGTGGAGAAAGCCACCTGGGAAGGCTGAGAAGACAATGTGAATTAGAACCATTGTTAATAACGCTGTTGTCTGGGACAGGATATGTACTTATTCAGGGTTCGTTTCCCATGGTCCAGGACACACAAACTCTGGAAACAAGGTAAAGCAGAGTTTCACAATAAATAAAAATCCAGGGATGGGTCAGAAAGTTATATTGCCTTTAAATATTGAGTCCCAAAGGCAGAAAAGTCATCTACCCAACCACTGGCACATTTTAAACATGAGTAAGACTTGTAGGTCAAAACCCCAGTGACAGCAAAGGGATGTTTTGGTTGTATCTGAGATGAGGAGAGCATCTGAAATGGAATTTGGTGACTTAAACTTCACTTAAATTTCCCTTTGAGCTTAAAACTGGCAGAATTTTGATACCAAAACTAAATTCAAATAACCAATACATAATACAGAACTGGCTAACTGGATTTTTTTTTTTTTTTCCAAAACAGAATCCCAAATCCAAAACAACTTATATCAGGGATGCAGGTAACAGAAAAAGAGTCAAATAAAAACAACAATGGTTCCTGAATTTAAAGGAAGGATGCCCACTTCTCTCTCTCTCAAGAGGCAGATGGTCAGCTGAAAAATAAAAACATTGTATCAATAGAACACTCCAAATAAAAACTGCAGCCATCTCTGTTCATGCAATATCAAATGTTTAAAAAAAAGAACCCCAAACTCAAAACAACCCACAAAAGTAACAAAAGGAAGGAAAATGTTGCCCAGATCTTATGACCTGATTGATGGTTGAGGGTCCTGATGGGCTTGTTGAGAATGTCGCTCATGGGACAGAGAGGTCTGGAGTTAACATGAGATCAAGTTTGTGGACCCTCGAGGTGGCAGCCACCTCAGATTAGGGTATATACTCTCTTCAGTCCGTGAGTTCTTGGATCAGCAGCTTCAAGAACATGACAGCTAAGCAAGAGGATCCCAACATATGGCTACCTCGGCTCTTGGCCCAAGTTCTCTGTTTCACTCAATTTCCTTTTAAGTAGTAATATTAAGTATTACTGGTTTTGGTAGTGATAAGTCACTTTAGTAACCACTATGGGCAGTGGTTTGTAAACAGACATCGACAAATACAAACAGCAGTGCAATATTTGACCCAGACTTTAAAAGAATAGAAGGCGATGGTGGAAATGAGGTAACTCTTCCCCAACACGTGTGAACAGACAGCTCCTGCTCTTCTAATGCTCTATGTCCATTAGGAGAGAGTAGGGCTTGTCAACAGGATGGTTACATAAAGAAGAAGCTACAGAAGAGAAAAAAGAAAGGTTCAGATTCAAATTTGATTCTTAAAGTCTTAAAAAAAAAAAAAAAACCAGGAGCATCTCTACAACAAACTGAAAGAAGAGCAGTGTGTCAATTAAAAGGATGACTCCTTGAGCACAGGGTGGGGGTGGGGGTGGGGCAGATGCAGCAGCAGCAGTGTTGGCACCAGAGGCTGGGGAAAAAGAGGATGCCTCAGCTGGGCAGAGGGACAGTGGGGTGCCAAGGGACACTAATTAGGGCAGAAGGGGACGGGAATGGGGGAGAAATGGTGGCAGAGATGGTATGTGAAGTACAGGATACCACATGGCAAGTATCTTGGAGAAGTTGGTGCTGCCCAGATGGTAGCATTTGAAGTCCACCAGACAAGGCAGGAAAGCATGGGACTCTTTCATCCATTTCTTTTATCCAATATAGTAAGCATGTGTACATATGCATTTCAAACAGTGACTAAAAAGAACTCACAAAAGGGCACACGATGTTTGGGTAAAAATATATTTTCCCCCAATTTATGTCTTGGCACTAGTGATATATGCATAGATTACCTGTCCACCACTCTCCTACCTTAACAGACACCAAATTACCAAGTAGGTTTCTTGCTAAGTGATTACTTTCATACTTGAAAAAATGATATGCTTCACATCAATACAATTATTTTAGTTTTTAAAAAAAGACAAGTGTCTAACATGCAGCTTACATATATGACAATTCTGCATTAACACTGAAAGTAGATTACATAACAGTTTAGAAACACACTGGTTATTTTCAAACAGCAAAATGACAATGATCTACAACTACAGTTTAAGGCATATCAGCATATTTTAAAATTAAGAAATAGACAAAGTTCTAATGCTGTTCACAGCTTAGTTTTCAATTTATTTAAAAAATTCCCTTCATACCTACATACAGTCTAGACATTGTAGGTCATAATTTCTACTAAGGAGTCATCACATATGTATCCTGTCAATGGAACCAAGACTTCTGGAAGCTGAGACTTGACAATTTCAGACACTTGCAAATGGCAAAGCAAAGGGATCTGAATGGACAGTTTTGGTAGGACCACACAGAGACAGTATGACATGGGTTGAATAGCTGAAAAACCTACTTCAACAGTTTGTATGTGAAACACTTAGGGATATGTCAAGAAGGTGAGGAAAGCAAGTCTATTACTTTGAGGTGCACAAGATAGAAAGACTAAGTGTTATTGCTGGTGAGATTTACAAAGCAGAGAGGGAAGATAATAAGTAACTTGTGCCCAGTGTCATTTTAAATGTTCCCCTGGTTGAGATGCCCTTTCTGGACAAAACCTTGACCAATTAATAGAGCCTAACCTGGGAAAACAGTCTCTGAACTGCCAAAAATTCTCATAAATGTTTCTCCGTCACATCTCACCACATATACAACTGTTATGGGTATCTAAAGTCCAGAAGCAGTAAAAAGATGGTCATTATGGTTGAACAAAAGATGTAGGGAGAGGCCAGCTAGAGCTGTCTGGCAAAAAAAGGTGATCGCTGCCAGCAGTTAGCACAAGGGAGAGACCGTTAAACCAAGATCACCAAAAAATTAGGCAGTCATAAAGGCAGCCTAGCATAAAAAATATTTTCCTCTTGATTTTCTCCAGTGGAAGGTTTCTCATTCTAGCTTTATTTACAAAGTCAGAACCAAGGACCCTCTGTAATATCCGATGATGCCCACGATGCTGTGTAGAAAGCCTGGGATTAGTAATTTCTTACTTCTATATTGATATCAAAGAGAAGTTGAATCTATGTGTTTCTTGTGAAAAAGACAAACGTGGCCAATTAAAATATGTTTAGTTATTTTTTTAAACAAAGACTACTCAAATCATTACCTCCCTACTACCCCCCTCCAAAAAAGGAAAAAAAAAAAAAAAAATCCATCTATCCCATTTGCTTCCCTAATCTTAAAAAGTCAGAAAGATCTCAAAGGTTTCTTACTACCGTACTTACATGCAAAGGCGAAAGCACATCCAATTAGATTTGAGGGTATCATTTATTCCGTGCAGAGCCAAGGACTACTGTGAAAAAAGGCACAGATACAGAAAGAAGAGAAGGGCAGCAATAACAAACCAAACAGGGCCAGGGGCAGAAAAAAGTTCAGAAGCAACGCATTAAAAAAAAAAAGCTTCTATATGTTTCTTTTGACTCTTTATTCCCTGACTCTCCGTATGATTTATTTTGCTGTGAAAAATTTTTAATGGGAAGGAAAAAAAAAAATCAGTCAATCAATAATCTTGGAATCAAAAAGTCAGCTGAATGCCTTCCATGGCTAGGCTCACTTTAAAAAGGCTTTAGTGATGCATTAAAAATGGTAATTTTAAAGCAATATATTTTTAGAATTTACAAGTATATTTTCTGTTACAAGGCACAAAAATGCTCACACAAGCAATGGTTGGAACAAGCAGACAACACAAGTATTCAAGCTTTTTGTCTGGTGCACAGCGTATGAGCAAATTCAGCCCATGGTTAGAATCAGCATGCCATCTAGTACTTGGCTGCTCCATAACTAGCTTCAGACTACAATCACTAAAAAAACAAAATCACTGGTCCAGTAGCTCCTAAACCTGTCTTTATACCACTACTACTGCTTCTAGCTTGCAGTTTCTATCCCAGCTTAGTATGGGCTTCAATGAAAGTGATTTCTTAACTTTGTCTCATTAAGCCTAAATCAGTTCACGGAAGACCATTGCTTCTTTCCCCTAAGAATATGGTTGAGGAATAAGAGAAGGAAAACAAAAATCTTTATTGGAATCAACCAGAGACTTACTAATTAAAAAAAAAAAGGGTGTGTGTGTGTATGCGTACGTCCAGGGAGGTACACTGTCTCCTGTCCTATTAATGTAAGACTAGTGAAGGCCAGAAGGAAAATGAAAAGGGGAAGTACTGGGTTCAAGAGAAATGTATTCTTTTAAGAAACAGGAGACAACAGAGTTAGAGAGAAAGTCGGGGGGCGGGGGGAATCTTGTTAGTAGAGGGAAAAAAATCAAGATGATGAAAGGATAAGCTCAAAAAGAAATAGTACAGAGAAGAGATTAAATATGCTCTTTTCTCTACAAATTGGCATCTGTGTCCTGGGATATGGGTTAGTGCTAATCCTCGTTGAGGGGGCGATGGGCCTTGGACACGAAGGCAGGTGGAGCCAGTCGTGGTGAGGGAAAAGTGGGGGAATTCCTTCAAGACAACTGCATTTGGAAAACCAGCTGTTCTATTTCTTCTTCCCTTTCTTGCCAAATATGGAAAGGAGATTATGCAAGGACGCTGAACGTGAAGCTGAATTTCTCCTTTCTTGACTCACGGGTTTGTGTTATGTTCCTTCCTATTTCTACCTTAAATTGCCAAGGTCCCCTCAAATTTGTGCTACAGGTGATACACGGTTTATTACAAAATTTCTAGTTGAAGTATTTCTGAAAAATTTCTTCTCATGATTATTGAAAAATGTTATTAGAAGTACTAATATCATAGAAGCAGTCATTGGGCCCTCCCCCTCAGTCCACAGAGAGCAAATTTAGGTGTGCTTATGAAAGACTGCTTATCATAAGTAGTAAGTACGTCGTGGAAAGGCCATCATCCTTGTCGCACGGATAAAAGTGAACATAATCACAGTGTTCTTATTACAGTCCCACTTGGCCAGGATTTGAGAGACAAGGGTTCAGACACATTTTTAAAGCCATGAGAGGAGAAAGTCAGTCTGAACAGACCTACAACCCAGGCCAAATAATGTTATATATAAGAATGAAAAATCCATAGAAGCCACATAAAGCTTACCCCGCTTCTGCCTATGGACAAAGCTACCCTGGTCTGGAGCTGGTGTGGGGAAGAGAGAGAGTGAGTTCAGAGCTTTTGCCGTCATAGAGATGAATGATGGAGAAAAGCAAGTTGTTGGCCTGGCTACTCAGGTTTACAGTTGAGCTGCTGAGGTGGTGAGTTTCCTGTCAGGCGTACATGTGGCAATTTACCCTCCTTCCCTCCGTCCAAAGCAACACACAAGTCACAGGCATGCTTCCTGCCGCCGCTCTCAACAGGCATGAAAGGCAAATCATTTCCTTTCCAGAAACAAAGTCCAGCTGCACAGAGATTTTGCTGTTATTCCCTTGTTCTAGGATTTCCCACCACCCAACAATATTCAGCAAAATGAGTTAATAGTTATTGGTGTCTGGGAAGGGTAAAAAAAAATAAAAATAAAACAAAAGGACACATATGGCAGAGATACAATATTACTGCAAAAGCAGGTGAATGCGGACCATCCTTGGCTTGCCAGGCTTTATGTGAAGCTTGCACTGCAAGTTAAAAAACAAAACAAAAAAGTTAGAAATAATAATAAATAAAAAAGAAAGGAAAATTAGGAGCGCCAGCACCAGCATTCGGTGATGGTAAATGCTCATGCAATGATTATGGAATTGACTGAAATTAAAACCAAAAATTTGAGTAAGCTGTTCTACATAACAAGCAAAAGCAAAATTTTAATACCGAATTAAAGAACACGTGGTTAGTTTCCATTTGCATGTAATTTAGAATTCACGAGTGACTTCTTGAAACCACTACATGTTCTAGTGGAAAGATTTACTGTTCAATTTTCATTTTCTCAAATAACACAAAATCATTAGCTATCAGATTTGGGCACCACGTCGGTACGGAATGGGACTGCATCTTCCATTTCTGAGCTGCTGGAGTCAGAGAATAAATATACAATAAATGTCTTTGAACAATTAACTTGGAGATTAGAATATAGTGGATGATGGACATGCTATTAATCTACTCGGGAAGGAAAAAAAGACAATCTTTACATGGTTACAGCTACAGCAATGCCAGGAGCCTTCCCCCTCTTAGGTATAAAGCAGTGCCAAACCCAAGGTCCACAGTCTAATTTTAGGCAAGTCCAAAACATGCAACTGCATTCCTTAGCAAGAACCAAATTAATTTTTTTTTTTAAAAAAGATGAGTGGATGATTGTGTCGACTGTAGTTATCAGATACCAGGTTCAGTTTTAAAATGGATTTTCAAACTTGCTTTTGGGATGGATGCATCCTGCTGGCAATGGTGCAAAGTTTTCAGAAAAGATGAACACTGTCCACTGAACAACTTACCCTCGGCAGTCCCACCCCTGTGGTGTAGCCACCAACAAGGAAGGTGACTTGGTGGCCAGAGATGGCAGGAGATGGGATCCAGCTAACGGCAGTGCCAGGGTTAGTTCTACTTTGTAACCTTAGGAAATGTTATACATTCTCATGCCACTACAGGTCAAGGAAAAGCATAAAGCCTTACCTACGTTAAAAAGGGAGCGTGACATTAGAATAGAAAAAACAGAATTTAAAACTATTACAAAAACTAAGTTAAGCTCTGAGGTGGAAGCACAGAATGTGAATAAATAAGCAACTGCTAGAACGAAGCCAGCTCCTAAGTGGCATGTTTGGCGACTCCAGCATCTCCTCCAGCTCCACGAGGAGCAAAGAGTCTCCATGTATTTTCAAAGTGCTACTCTGGTTACCCTGGTTACTGTCTTTCTGTGGTCCCCTCTAAACAAAACTCTCCACTGGCAGTAAAAAGAGTGATTTTTTTTTTTTTTTACTTTTACACTTCACTGTACAACACTGGCAGTTACTTTCACTGTTCAAATGGGAAAGTGTGGGAAAGGGAAGAACCTAGAGGAAGTTACCAAAAAAATATGTGCCACGGTCAGGCACAAAACCTGGTGACTATTGTGCACCAAATTACGTCTAATTCCATTCATAATAAATGAGAACATATAAATAAGGCTAAAATAGAATTCACACATACTTCACGTAAACTTGAAAAGCATTATACATTGCTAAGGCCCAAGGCTGGGAAGAAAATAAACTAAAATGTTAAAAAGGGCATGGAACAACCTCCCTACACTGCGAAGTGTGTTACTAGAAAGACCTTTTTTTATTGGAGGCACAGTATCAATCAGCTCTTGGAATTTTTATTGCTGAAAGGCACATCCAGTATACATGAAATACCCTTGGAACATTGCTGGTCTTCTATAAACGTTTTGAGTTCTCAAACATGTACCTTCATGCACTTAAGCACTTCAGGGTAAGAAAAACTTGACCTTGGGTTTCCTAAGCTGTCAATTGGGAGCTTTTTCTGTTTCATTCATGCCTATAGATATAGACACAAACACACATTCACACAACCTATTCTTGTCTTGGGTTAGTTTCCATCAACAGGGTATGATGTCAAATGGCTTTCATTTTGTCCTCACTGGGAGAGTCACCGCAATCTCTGAATCTCTGCACGGAGAACGTACCCATTAGTGACCAATGCTCTCCCAACATGTGTAGCTGCAAAAGCGCTTTCTTGAACTGCATTTTAATCTGGGCAGCTGTTACTCAGAATTAATCCAGTATAACTGAATTTTCAGCCCCTAGGGTGCTGTGATCATTTAGGTCTGTATCAATCCCATTAAAATCACACCTCACCTACACCAATTACTTTCTATTGCTTGGAAAACGTGCTTGCTTTCTTGCTCTCTTGACACATTTTCTGCTGCGTCAGAGCTTGGGAAATCAAAGTTTGTACAGTATAATTTAAAACTCTCTCTGTGTGTCACTGTAGCAGTGCGTTTTGATTCCTACCACAAGCAACATAACAAGATTCCTCAGGGGCGAGTCTCCATGTTCACCAAGACTAGGCGAATAGCACCATCGTCTCACTCCCCTGTGACAGGTCTCAATTACTGTGCAGACTCAATCTTACCTGCTGGAGTTTTAAAGAATGTAATTCTTGGCCTACTCGAGTACCAACATTTTTATTATTTGCTTAGTTGTCAGCGTTTTTCCTAGAGCCTTAGCATCTAAGGATGAAGAGCAAGGGTCCTGAAATACGTTCTGAGCTGCCTTATTGCTGCCTTAAGAACACCACACATTCAACAGACAAAGGCGGGCGGCATCAGTGGGTTCACCATCCGGCCACCACAAAGGTTTTCCTCAAAGGGATCTTCCTGACCACTGTGCTGACTGTCAACCAACAGCAATTGTCATAAAACCGCCCTCTCTGGTCTTCAGGTGATTTGCCATGAGCTTCAGGTCAGAGGAAAATTTTAAGGAAGGCCCAAATCTCCCACTGGATTCAGGCAGCTGCTTTTGGAGTATAACAGGAAGTGACCAACGGAAGAGCAGAACCTAACCCTTTGGCACATTAAATCAAGGCCATGTTTAAAAATGTTTTTTGTGTGGATTATAGGTGTGTCCTGAGGGTTGGTGGGGGTATCTTAACTGCATGGGCATTTTGATCCCATTTTCACAATAAAACAATTCATCATCTTGTTGAATTTAGAGGAAAACTACTGGCCACTAGCAGTTCTTCTAAATCTTTCATTTTGGGAACAAGACTTTCAATGACTGGCTCACCAAGCCTTACCAACAAAGAATAGAAAAATAATTTTAACAATCGTAACTTTAGGGTGCTCTTTATCAAAGAGTCATGAGGATTGTCTCCAGAGAGAAGTGAAGAGAAATAAACTGTCTTCTCGAGAGTCCTAGTGTTGGTGCAGAAGATGCTACCGGAGACAACACGCTACTCCAGTCCCGACTGCTTGATCGTGTGGTCAAGTTTTAAATTAATGTTTGTGTACCCTTTAGAAATACTTTAAAAACCTTTATCATCTTCCCTGCACTGTAGAGAAAATACTTGCTTTTATCTTTCTGGTAACAGACCAGTTTCCAGTCTGTAAATGGGAAAAGTAGAGACATGCAAGAAGAATAAAATGTGAGAGGGCCCCAGGACCTGGGCGACACCTGCTTACTTTTTCTTATCCTTGTCTTTCTTGGTTTGCTGGGCCCCAGACTGCTGGGCCTGGGACTGCAGTAACTGAGCTGCTGCTTTCTTCTTCTGGAAATTGTTCACCTCCTCCTCCAGCTCCTTCTTCTTGTCTTCCACTTTCTTCTTCTCTTCTTGGTGTGTCCGCTTTAGGAGGTCAAACTTCTCGTGGAGCTGGAGAGAAGAAGAGGAAGACAGCCTTGGAGAGGGGGATGAGAAGGTTACCGGTGTAAGGTTATTGGGATCTGTTCAAAAACAAACCGTGTGCCGCACTGCTGCACGCACTTCAATTACACGGGCTCCTGGAAGAGCCAGGCAGAGACGGTGAGGAGCAGCCCTTGGAGCCCTACACTCCTTTGAAACTTAGACCCCCTGGGACGAAGGAGAATCCTTGTACACTTTCTCTGATAATAAAGTACATATTCATTGTAAAAAACATCAGGAAGAAAATAAAAATTAGCCATGCTCTTAGTAGGAAACACCCTAATGCTAAGAGTAGTTCTTTACTTCTGGTCCTTTTTCAAAATGTACAATATACATTTCCTTAGGGGCATACACAGTGACTACAGATATATATATATGTGCTAGTCAAAGAATAAGAGTATGTTCAGAAATTTCTGGCCCTTGACAAATTGAATTTAAAAAATTATCACAATGCAGAAATGAAAACTGGGAGGAAGGAAGGGAGGAAGGGAGGGAGGAAACAATTCTTACTAGATAATTCTAGATTTTTACCTAGCATCCATTTGGTACTTAAAGCCAACAGCAAATAAGGCTCAACTTTCCTTTCTGTGGAGCAAAACTATATTGAATGCTTAGCTATTTAAATAACTTCCAAATTTCAGTAGTCTTTATAAAGATAAATTAAAAGGGGATGATGAGGAAATTATGTAGACAATTTCATTTGGAATTGTATTGAGCTACAGGTCAAGCACTTGAGTTCCTCATCTCCTATAAGAGGCAAACATCGCACACTCTGTCTCTCTCTCTCAATGGGATGAGTGTTGTAACAGAAATCCATGTGAATTTCTAGGAAGCAGTTCGTTTGGTCCGGGCACGGGGAGGGAGAGGGAGTCAGAGGGGCGCTGGAACAAGGAGCATGCCTACGAAGGCGGCAGCATGAGCACAGACATGGCATGTGCAGCCATCACCCATCAGACAGTGCCCGACCAGCACGGAGTCCTACACAATGTGAAGTACTAATAAAACACCTTGCTGTGTTTCTCTCCCTTGAAGGACAGATGGCTTACCTCTTTCTCTGCCTCTTTAAGTTCAGCTTCTTTCTCCTTCACTCTCATAACAAACATCTGTCTCATCTCTTCCTCTTTCTTCTGAAGTTCTCCCAGAAATTCGTTCCTTTTTGCTTCGTATGTCTCCTGAAGACTATTCAAAAGCCACAAACCAAGGACAGCGTCGTGAAGTCGCACAGTAAGAAACGTCACTTCATATAATTTCTACCCATCCACTTCTAAAACATAGATAAGGCTGCCACTTACCATATTAAAGGACACACAAAATGGCACCATCTTCTTTTTAGTTACGCAGCAATTATAAAGACAAGCACGTCAAGAACCAGAAATGAGTCAATAAGCGCAAGGCAGCACTAAAGTTATGTCTCTCACTGGCCAAGGTTTATGCTACGTATACTCATACCAGGAAAGCCTGGGCTGGGCTGGCTGGTATCTTCCAGATCAGCAAACGAGATATGATTTCGAGTTTTAGAAGATGGAGGTAGGATGGTGTAGGGAAAGAAATGCACAGGCACTGGCGCCAGACAGATCAGGGTTTGGATTCGGCCACAGCAACTGACTGACTGATCGTGGGAAGGGCACAGCCTCTCAGCCTCGGCGCTCTCTGTGTGAGCCATGCATCCAGCAGCACTCACCTTCCAGGGATATGATTACGGGAATTAAATGGGGGCAGAGGGAGAGTAGCAGTGGACATACCGCCAGGGCTTGACAAATGGTACCCCCACACTCACCTCCCTCCAGCCCCCAATTTAGAAAGCAGACTCAGTGAAGCATCTAAAGAGACAAAGTATGTCTAAAGATTAGAGGAAATCGCTTCTTTTCAAGTTATCTTACCAACTGTAAATAAGCAGGGAGGAATTTTATTTTTATTTTAAACCCTATCCTCCTCCTGAGTGTCTACAGAACTTAGAGCCCAATATTTTAAATCAAATGTCAGACACAGCTTTATCTCTAAGACAGAAGAAACATATTTACAGAAAAATCATCTTTGATAACAGAACTTAAGAAAACACATGCCCAGACCCACACCCAAACAGAGAAACATTTCCTGATGTTATAAGGCGCTATTTCTATTTCCCCCTGGCAGTTTTCCTAGAACCAGAGTTGTTACAGTAACACAAGTCTGCAAGATTATCCACCCTTCCCCATGGACCAAATTCACCCAAAGTGCTGACTCCAAACCGGAGAGGCTGCAGGCGACCCAGGCGCCATGCAGAGCCGCCCGCTAGCATTCACCCTCATCCTTTTAGAAGGAGAAAAAGGACATTTGGGTGGCGAGACACACATGCGCGTAGATTTACAAAGGACTAAACAATTAGAAAATGTATTAATTAGGGTTGTTTATACTTCTAGATCAACACTGTAATTGGTTGACTAAAAATAAGTTCTCCTGCCCTCAAGAGTATCAACACGACCTGTTAATGCACAATCGCGTGTTTTGAATTTCCAGTGGCATATTTAGCTTTCACATTATCTTATGAGACAAGAAGTTTGGCCAATGTGAATGTTGGCTAATATTAATAACAATATTTGGACTTGAAATTTAAGATATATAGGGCCAGCCTCGGTGGCCTACCAGTTAAGTTCAGTGTGCTCCACTTAGGCAGCCTGGGTTGGGCTCCCAGGCCTGGACCTACACCACTCTGTTAGCAGCCGTGCTGTGCTGGCAGCCCGCATACTAAAAATAGAGGAAGATTGGCATGGGTGTCAGGGCAAATCTTCCTCAGCAAAAAACAAACAAACAAAAAGATACATAGCCACAGAGATATAGAAATGCATTGGTAATAGAACTATAAAATAATTCATGAACTTCACTTTGCTTGTTAGCTTCCAATAAACTTTTAATCACCATTATTTGTGTCAGAATTGCCAAAGGCAGAAGATGACTGGTCCTTGCTATGAAATTTGGGGGGAAGCTCAGTTTTAGTTGATTTTAGGATAACGAATACATCTCCCTCTTCTTTCTAATGAACAGTGGAACACCTTTTACAGAAACGCTACCCAAAATATGTTTCAGAGATCACTAGTTTCAAGAGATCTTCAAAAGAAGGTTCCCATGTCGAAGCCGTAAATGGGAATGCTGTGTGAGACCTCCCTTCAGGAGAGTCTCAACGCACAGCGGCTCCAACCTTGGCAGCACCCAGGACTGCCTGGGCATGCTTTATGGGACTTTTCTAACAGTCTCCTAACTCCACTCCTAGAGATGCTGATTCAGCATGCAGCCTAAGGCAAAATAATCTGTTTTTTCCAAAAGATGGGCCCTGAGCTAACATCCGTTGCCAATCTTCTTCTATTTTTCTTTCTCCCCGAAGCTCGCCAGTACCTAGTTGTATATTCTACTTGTAGGTCCTTCAAGTTGTGCTATGTAGGACGCTGCCTCAGCATGGCCTGACGAGCAGTGCCATGTCCACGCCCAGGATCCGAACCGGCGAACCCCAGGCTACCGAAGCAGAGCGCGTGAACTTAACCACTCGGCCATGCGGCCAGCCTCTGTATTTTTTTTTAAATGTTTCCCAGGTGATTTGATGTAACTAGTTTGCCAACCACTGCTGCTCTTAAATGCTCTGAGAAGTCCTTCAGTAAAAAATCTGTTTAAGTTGATGAACTTAGAGCTCCTCCAATGTGTTTACTCACAGAATCTCATTTTAAATCAGCCACAGAGAGAATGTACTTTGGCTAATGCTACCCAGAATACTGAGAACTCTCAAGATGACTCTGCCTTATCCAGTACCAGCCACAACCTAGCTTAGGCTCCAGTTTCTGGAGACGTATTTTCAAACTATTGGTCATGACCCAATTGAGGGTCTTAACCACTATGTTAAAAGAGAAAGTTTAAGAGAATAGGAGAGAAAATACCAGAATGCAGTGCAAACCATAAAAGCAGGTATTACTTCATGACATGTGTAAACTAGGACACAGAACATATCCTATAGTTTAGGTTTCAGCCCAAAGCTGGCAAGTCCTTGTCCTAGAGAAAGACTAAGGAGCAACGTTGCCACTGGCCAAATGGCCTCAGCCAGGAGTCTGGTGGCAGTTTTGACATCCTGTGCTGAAACAGGAAAACGGGCTCAACAAATGCTATTTATCCCATCACTGTATCCTAGGACATGAACGAGCTTTTGAACTGATGTTAGAAATGATAAGCAATATATAAGAAAGAAATCATAAGACCTGACTCCAGGGAGCCACACTACAGTAAGCCACTTAGAAATGACTTACAACCACGGCATTTGCAGACTCAGATTCCCCAGCACCTCTACCAACTAAGCTGTAAATGAGACACCAGAAACCCTCCCCAGTGCTTCCAGTCAATAAGGACCAGCCGGGGGGCCAGCCCGGTGGCGCAGTGGTTAAGTTCGCACGTTCTGCTTCTCGGCGGCCAGGGGCTCGCGGGTTCAGATCCCGGGTGCGGACATGGCACTGCTTGGCACGCCATGCTGTGGTAGGCGTCCCACATATAAAGTAGAGGAAGATGGGCACGATGTTAGCTCAGGGCCAGGCTTCCTCAGCAAAAAGAGGAGGACTGGCAGTAGTTAGCTCAGGGCTAATCTTCCTCGGGGGGGAAAAAAAAAGGACCAGTTGACAAGGAACCAGTTCTATGTCATCCACTCAGTGCCTAAAGGGATGATGTCTTTTGCAATTTTAGCTCTTTCAACTTTTTTTTTTAAAGATTTTATTTTTTTTCCTTTTTCTCCCCAAAGCCCCCCGGTACATAGTTGTGTATTTTTAGTTGTGGGTCCTTCTAGTTGTGGCATGTGGGATGCCGCCTCAGCATGGCTTGATGAGCGGTGCCATGTCCACGCCCAGGATTCGAACCAGTGAAACCCTGGGCCACCAAAGCAGAAGGCGCGAACTTAACCACTCGGCCACGGGGCTGGCCCCCCAACTTAATTTTTAATTGTAGTTATTAACGCCCTTTTCTAAGTAAGACATGTATAATTTTTTCATGAGGTTTTCGGTTGCTTTGAAAATGAGGATTTTGTCTTCCCATTTTCTCTTAACAGCCCTCAGTAGAGGTAAGTTGTGCTCATGGAAGTCAAGAGAAGGGAGATGAGTACAGACATTTCAGTTCATCCTTCATTCTGGCAATTCACACAGCACAATTCTCTCCCTGTTACAGTCTCCTGGAACCGCCTAGTCAAGGGCAGGCCAGAGGTTAACACACCACCAGTATGTATGGAGCAATTCACAAAGGTGAATGCATTAATCCTTACAAGCCCAATAAGGTAGGTATGAATATGACCTCCCATTTTATAGTTGGAGAAACTTGGCACAGAGGTGTTTAGTGATCTGTCCAGGCCACAATGAAGTGACAGAGTCAGGATTTGCACCCAGGCCACTTAGCTCAAGCAGGAGCTCTACCCACTGCACTGCACGGAACTGGGGCCCACATGTTCATAAAAATGAAAGGGTCCCAGGGGCCTGAAAACTTTGTGATCTCTGGTTCGGACAGGGTCTGTTGGGAAAAGGGCAGTGGTGTCTCAGGAGAAAGAAGCAGAGACAAGATCAGTCCCTACTCGTGTCCTACATCCCATTCCCCTCTTCTACCCCAAATGCCAGCCAGAAAGGGGCTGAGGTCTGCGGGGAGGGGACCCGGGTCCAGGGAAGGCACGGTGCTCCTGCTGGGCTGAAGCATGAGCTCCAAGACCGCAGGGCAGCAGGCGGGAAAGAAGGGCACGAGGAAAAGCAGGTCGACACCTGGAGACAGATATGCAGATAGCCAGGTGTGTCTATATTCTGCCACAAGACAAGAAAGACACATCTCTGAAGTTAGGCAGGTTTAAGGCCACCACCAGTGACAGACTCAGCTTTACGGCCTAGTTACTTTCCAGGCTTAAATACAGCCTCTTACTGTGCTTGCCCAGCTCCTGGTCTTGTTTCACACCAGGTAGTATATCCAGGTGACGGCTCCGACTTCCTAGCCTTGGCATTAGAGGTGACTCTGTGCTTTGTAAACACCTGGTATAAACATAAGCTGGGCCTAGAGGGCAAAAGGCGGACATGGGCTGTTCAGAGGGAAGGATGGACCGCACTGTGCACCCACACAGGGATCCTCTACTTTGAGAATATAAAGGAACCTTGAGTCCTTCATCTCTACTCCTCCAGGCTCCCCCTAAATTCATATGGGAGAAAAATCTTCTAAGAGCATCCAGGAATGATGACTTCAAAGACGAACTTCTGGGAAATCACTCCAATTGGCTGTGGATTTTGCTTTTCCTGAATTGCGCCATCCCTCAGTGAGGTCCTTCACTGAACTACTCCCTCAGTGTGGGCTCACAAACACGCTGGGGCTGCCGGGAACTCCTCAAAGGGAAAGGCTGAGCCCTTTGTAAAGTAGTGGTTTCCAGGAAAAGGAACACCAAGTTCATTTCACCTTGCTATTTGCCAAGACATGAGATTCAAAGCCAACTTTTATGTTCCAAATGATCTTGCCTGCACCAAGAGGGGCACCTGAGGTTGAATGAGTGGATTTCTAAGAGGAAACTTAGAAACACTGCTCCCAGTGTTCCCAGTAATTGAGATGATAGAAGGTATTGTATTTTTAGAAGGTCTATTTTTCTCTACTTATTTTCTTATAGAGAAAAGAGTAAAGGCCTTGGTTTCATATATGTATATATTTCCCCCTTGTCATCATCAAAAAGGAAACCTCAGTCTAGTAGAAATGGAACCAATGCTAATGGAGAAGGGGAGATGTGTGCATAAAGCATGTTCTCTACAAGTCAGGTGGCATCAGTGACATCCGCCCGCATCCTGAAGCCCCCTGAAGACAGGGAGGCCAGGCCTCACAGAAGGCACGCTGGACCTAGGCAGCAACACCTCCCCCTGGTGGCCAGTTGCCTTGGGCTTGCAGGAGCTATTTTAACTGAAATGCCAAAAACAGGGGCCGGTTCCGTGGCTCAGTGGTTAAATTCCTGCGCTCAGCTGCAGCGGCCCAGGGTCTCGCTGCTTTGGATCCTGGGCGCGGACATGGCACCACCACTCGTCAGGTCATGCTGAGGCGGCGTCCCACATGCCACAACTAGAAGGACCCGCAAGAAAAAAAAAAAAAAAGTACATATATTTATACACAACTATGTACTGGGGGCATTTGGGGAGAAAAAGCAAAAAAAAAAAAAAAAGATTTGCAACGGTTGTTAGCTCAGGTGCCAATGTAAAAAAAAAAAAAAAGCCAAAAACAGAGACGGCAGAGGAGGTTGCACGTCTGCAGCAGGAGACAATCCTCACCATCTCCGGGCTCCCAGGGGACCCGAGGACCCTGGTGGAGACATGGAAGGCAGCTAAGGGGACACAGCACAGACTCTTCAGAGTCCACAGCCAAAAAGGACACAGCTGTGGTGGATGGTTCTTAACATATTGGTAGGTAAATTACCTCTAACAGACTTTAGCAACAGCCATGTGCATTCTAACTTTTGCAGGCAGTTCTCGGGCTCCAAATTCTAATCTAGTGCAGGGGCCGCAAATTACAGTCCGCGGGCTAAATCGGGCCCCCACCTGTTTCTGTAAACAGTGTTATTGGAAGGCAGCCACACCCATTCATTTACCTTATGGTTTCTGGCTGCTTTCACACTACAAGAGTAGCTGTGACAGAGATCGCATGGCCTGCAGCGCCTAAAATATTCACTATCTGGCCCATTATGGAAAAAGTCCTCTTACTAGATCTGTCCCCTGATCTAGGCCAGCAACTCGTTTTATAGATGAAGAAACTGAGGCCCAGAGAGGGTAAGGAGTTGAGCAGTAGCAGGGTCAAAACTTGAACCCACGCTCCTGACTCTTGGCCCAGTGCTCTTCAACACGGCCAGCGTCTGAATGAGGGAGAGGGCAAACGAGCTCGATTTTACCGCACTTCCTCTCGTTCCACCAGCAGGCATCAAACAAAAAGACTCCATGAAAAAATACAGATAGCCTCCCGCACACAAAACCCATTTTCATCAGGTTTAACCACCATGGAGGAGGCTTGATTTTGCGGGGACTATTTTTTGGTGAACGCATTTCAAGGTTCAATTAGCTAACCTGTGTACACAGAGGCGTCCTATTCCTTGCCTCAGAAAGAGCCGTTTCATCCGGCTGAAGATGCCCCCTCTGCCACCGTCCCCGCCCCACCTCCCGAGGCAGGAGTAAATGGTGCAGACTTGACTAGAAGTTAACTTCTTGGTTAGAAGCCCTTCGCAAGGGGTCTCCATCTGTTCTCACCTTACACACACACGCTGACAACACTCTACAGTAGCACTGTACCAGGAGAACAGTCAGGACATTACTAAACTCTCTCTAAAGCAACTGCAAGAAAATAAACCCCCTCCCTCCCCAGTGGCAGCTCGGATCCCGGAGAAGGGAATCTGGCCACACCGCACACACGCTGCCTCAGGAGCCAGCCGGCTCCTAGACACAAAGTGGGAGCTACCGGGCTGGCCGCAAAAGAGGAGGAAACACTGAGCCCAGACACACCTCACCTGCACTCAAATCTCCATTAAGAAACGGTGTGGGTCAGTCTGGACAAGGCAATCCTCTCCTGTGCCAGGAGGTGGCGAGCCTGGCCCGGCAGCCCCACCTCCCCTCCATCACTCACCCAGCCCCGCCCCCCGACGCTCCCCAACCCCCACCCCGCACTCTGCCGGGGCCTGCGGCTTCGCCAAGGCCGTTCGTTCTTCTTTAATTTAGATATTTGTTCTTCTTTAATTTCGATATTCTCCCCTTCACATTTTGCCCCTTCATCTCCATCCTTCAGTGATGTCGGAAAATACTTAGGAAGTTTTCTGCACGTTACTCCCTTTTCTCCTCTTCTGTTGTTAGAATTGTACGGAACCACTGAAAGCTGGGAAAGGGCTTCAAAAAGTAAGAGCCGGGGGACGTTAAACCTGGTTAGCAGAAACGAAGGAGATAAACTGTAATGAGTGGCGACACCTTTGTCAATGCCTGGACCAGGCTCTGTGGCTCTGCAAGCATAATGATTAAAAGCAGGGGTTCAAACTCGGCCCCGTCACTTGCTACTTGTAGAACCTTGGGCTGGTTTATACTTTCACTGCCTCAGTGTCCTCATCTGTGAAACGACGATGAGAATAGCGACATCAACTCCATGGGTTACTTGCGATAACGCAAGTAAAGTGGTTCTCACAACGCCTGGCAATGTGGGCTCTTCATCTGCGCCCAATCAGGTCCCTCCCTCCTGATACCTCAATCCAATAAGCATTTCTGTGATTACCAACACGCCACTCTCAGCATTGTCTGTTTCTGGAAGCACCCGATGGCTAGGTGCCCTCCTACCTGAAGGGCTTGCTGTCAGGGTCAGTGTCCTTGAAGCCCATCTCCTCGAGCTTACAGCGCCGATACAACTCATAATGGCGGCTGTGAGTCTGTTCCCGCAAATCCTCCATGTTCACTCGGATCAGCATCTCCCGAAGTTTCACAAAATCACAGTGGTTTTCATTCTCAACTGCAAGAAATGAAGAACAAAGGCGGGGTGGGGGGGCTATCAGCGACGATGTCACTGAAAACCTGAAGTGATGCTTCCAATTTGTTACCATCGCTCCTGAAATCTCTGAGGTGTCAAAGCCATCTGAACATCCTTTGCTGGAGTCACTTTACATTCCTAATGAAGACAAGATTTCTGACAACGATGATCATAATGCTGATGACAACAGTGACTGCCGAGGGCCTGCTCAGTGCAGGGACTGTGGGAGGAGCTTTACGAATATTGTCTTTACTTTTTCTAATAATTCTGCCAAGTATGCACTGTGACCCTTGTTTTGCAGATGTAGAGCACGGCTTTGACAAGCAAGCCGACCTCCCAGATAGAGGCGGCAGACTCTACATTCAAACCCTGGGCCATCTGGCTCCATAGCCAGGCCTGTTTCTACCACTGCACGCCATCTGCAACTCTGCAAGGCAGTTTCTTAGAGATCATTTCATTTAATCAACAACACTATGAAAAAGTTTTCTTATTGTAGAGAAATCGGTAAGATTCATAAAAATTATAATTTTCCTAGGAATCTCAAAGGTACAAAGCTTCTTCTCACTTCTTACAGATTTATTTGCCTTTATTCAGAAGAAAGGAAAAGGAGGACTGATAAAGAACAAAAGAACTTTCTATAGCCATACTCCTTCAGAAGACACAAGGTAATAGAGTATTTGCCCATCAAGGTGACATATGGGAAGCTTCTTCAGGTTCGGGACCGTGGTCATGTCCCCCAATGCCAAATATAGGTCAGATATTCACTAAGATAACATTTAATTGGAAGACAATTTTTCCAGAGATAATGGAGAAACAAGTATTTTCTTGTTTGCAAGAAACTTTTGCAGGTTTCTTACACTTTGCTGAAGAAACTGGTTCAACAGCAGTTCAAACTCCTAGGGAAGGACTCTTTTTTTAAACTTATTTTGCAAACCAATTAGTCTTTTTTTTTTTTTTTAAGATTGGCATCTGAGCTAACAACTGTTGCCAATCTTTTTTTTTTTCCCCACCTTTTCTCCCCAAATCCCCCCAGTACATAGTTGTATAGTTTAGTTGTGGGTCCTTCTAGTTGTGGCATGTGGGATGCTGCCTCAGCATGGCCTGATGAGTGGTGCCATGTCCGCGCCCAGGATCTGAACTAGCGAAACCCTGGGCCACTGAGCAGAGTGCGCGAACTTAACCACTCGGCCACGGGGCCAGCCCTGGAAGAACTCTTTTCTATCAGTACTTTATACTGAATTTCCCCCACAAGTGAACATCCTTGAGGGGCTGCCGCATGGGCACTAGGGTTTTGCAGCCTCTCCTCTCCATTGTCTACCTACCTGGTCACCGTTTCTTTCCTCCTCACTCCCACAATTGCAAGGGGTACAACCCGCTCCCTCTGCCTGCCCACGGTTGTGGACCTCCCCAAAGAGGAAAGCCATGGGGACGGTCCCCACAGGGGTTAAATGTGGAAAATCCCTTCCCCAGGATGCACACATACCCTGCACCACACCCCACGGGTACTGCCTGGCCTTTGCCATCTTGTTGCCGATCTTCACCTCTTCAGTGCTGCCAACCACTGCAAAGGGGAGATGGACCTGCCAAGCAACACAAGGACAGAGAGCAGTTACCTTGCCCAGCCCTTGCCAAGACTGGTTCTCCACCTGCCTCTATTTTCTCCCACCCTCTGCAGGCCTCTACTTCACGGCAAGAGAAAATAGGGAGGGGGGAAGAGGCAGGAGATGCTGCAGCTCACGCAGGGTGGCTGGGGGTACCCTACCTCTCCTACAACCAAATACTGAACATTTGCTATGAGCTGGATTCAAGGAAACGGCATGAGTCTTTGCGACTATACACACTAATATATGTGGCTACTGAGCACTTGAAATGGGAGTGGTGGGATCAAGAAACTGAATTTTTAATTTTATTTACTTTTAACTAATTTACATCTAAATTAAAAAATGGAAGCAGTGTAAAATATTTTTCCCTTAAATAATTCCCAAAATTATTGTTTTGGTAGGACTGCATTTCACTTTGCTTCGAACTCAAATCTTCTAAAACAAGAAGAAGCAGTTTTGTCAATGTGGATGCAAACATTAAAAGAAAATCATCTTTTTGGTACTTATTTCACAGTGGAAAACTTTCAACTATGATAGGAGTGACTTGGGTATGCATCCAAATTGAGATGTACTGTAACTGTAAAATATACATTGGATTTCAAAGACTTACTATGAGAATATTTCATTAATAATTTTTATATTGATTGCATGTTGAAATGATAATATTTTGGATATATTGGGTTAAATAAGTTCTTCCTTTTTTTTTTGGTGAGGAAGATTGGCCCAGAGCTAACATGTGCTGCCAATCCTCCTCTTTTTGCTTGAGGAAGATTGTCTCTGAGCTAACATCTGTGCCAATCCTCCTCTATTTTGTAAGTGGGATGCCACCACAGTGTGGCCTGATGAGCAGTGTGTAGGTCCATGCCCAGGATCAAACCTGCAAACCCTGGGCCATCAAAGCAGAGCACGGGAACTCAACCATGCCACCGGGCTGGACCTACTAAGTTCTTTAATGTGGCTACTAGAAAATTTTTAATTACTTCTGTGGCTTATATTATATTTCTATTGAATAGCACTGCTTTATTCAGGTGAACCCTCACAAAATTTAAGTTGGAAATACACTGTAGCCCAAACTATTGGCCTGAGCCTTGCACCCAGACTTATCTCAAGCAGAGATGGTGTTCATGACACTTGACCGTTCCATGTTGGTTTATCTGGTAGCTATGGCTACAATCTGGAGGGAAAATAGTAGTTCCATCTTTTTCCTATTAGTATATGATAATAAGAGGATTTGAAATGGCTGCTCTGAGAATTATCATCTAGGGTTCTTTGATCCAGTGTTGTTCTACTACAGATAAGTTGAGAAAGAGAAGAATGTTTTAAACGATCCTCTCCCACCGAGAGCTTGGCATAGCCCTCAGCCCAGGTTGTCTAAGTTGCTTGAGGTATTTAAATTTTCTAGTTCATCTCATACTCTGTAGGAAGAAAAGAAAGTGCATTCTCTTTCTCAACCCTAAGTCTGAAACTGAAATGTGTTCTGTGAAGATATGGAGCAGTAGGACCCTCCTGGCCAACATTTTGCTGTAGCAACCAAGGCAACTGCCTTCTCCTCTCAAACTGAGTGACAGAGCAACCGCCAATGAAATCTGCTTTCCTCAGATTTCCACATATCGTGAGATTTCATCACCAGGAAATGTTTGCAATGAAGAGCCTAAAAGAACATTTCTTGGTAAAGAGCAAGATTAATTTGGGATCGTCAAAGATCTTCAGTTGAATTATCTGATAAAGAGAGAAAGACAGCAGAAGTTCATGGGTATTTTCTTTGCAAGTTTAACACAAATTTCGTTTCATGACCATGCAAAATTATTTAAAAGGATGAGGAAGGGTATAAAGAGAAAATCAGATGATATTCATGCACAGCACTTCCTGAATTCCACCCTGACATCCCACATTGCAGTTCGACAGCAGAATGAGCGAGTGCCATCTGAGACCTAGCTTTTGACACTGCTATAAACAAGCACACTCCTCTGCCTGGGGGCAGTCAGCATAAATGCCCTAGAGCCCAACTGCCTGGGTTCAAATCCCACCTCCACTGCTGACAGCTGTGCAGTCTGAGGTGCAAGGCTGCAGGTCCCTCATCTGTGAGGTGGGAATAATAATACGACCTACCCACGGGATTGTTATGAGGATGAAATGCAAAGACTCGAACAGTGCCTGGTGCATAGTAAATGCTCCATAAATGTAAAAAATGCCTGGTACTGCTATTACTACTCTTAATACCCATAACCAGAGAATTTTAGAGGTGGAAGAGATCTTACGTATTATCCAGTTTGATCCTGTATAGGAATTCCCTCCACGGTGTCTGCTCTTCTAAGCAGGTTGAAATAGAATCTGTTGTCCTCCACCCACTTGTGATAGGAACTCACTACCTCAATAACGTGTTTGTTGCACTGCAATGGTGCCAATCGTTACACTGTCTTCATACTGGCCCCAAACCCCTCCGCTCTTTTGGCCATCAGTTTTGGTTCTGTCTTTTGAATAAGTCGAGTCACTCTCCCTTATGACAACCTTCCTTTCAGGCCCCTCATGGCCATTTCCCAGGAAGAATCAGCTCTCCAGTTTCTTCTAGAGATTCCAGAGCCTTCACTCTCCCGGCCACAGGAGCATGACAGCCAGGGTGATCACACAGCTCAGAGTGTGACCAGACTAGGTCAGAGTGGAGCTGGACTGTCTCTGCATTAACGAGCTCCCTAAATTTGAAATTCATACAATAACAGCCCCAGAAAGGGGGAAAGTTACATTTGCTGCCAAAGTCCTAGTCATAATGGGATTAATTCAAGGGAGAAATTCCTCTCTCTATGATAACAGCCTTATAAGGGAAAATCCATAGGCTGAACTGAAGAAACGAGAAGCGGTTTTGTGGAATAACTCTGATCTCCTGAATTATGATGGCAAAAAACACAGGACTGGGACCAAGGGGCTGCAGTGAATTCTCAGTGCTGCTATCAACTGGATGGCTTTGACCGAGTCACCTAATTCTCTGGATGAGCCTCAGTATGACCCCTTTTCTCTGAAATGTCCAGAGTAGGCAAATCTACAGAGACAAGAAAGTAGATTGGTGGTTGCATACAGCTAGGATGGTTAGAGGGTTGACAGCTAAAAGGTACATGGTTTCTTTCTGGGGTGATGAAAGTGTTCTTAAAATTGATTGTGCCAATGGTTGCACAACTCTGTGAATATACTAAAAACCAACGAATTGTACAGTGTATCAATTATATCTCAATAAAACTTAATTTTTTTAAGTGTCATTAGTGCATTTAATAATGACTTGTTTAGACACAACTTTTCATGATCAGATCTTCGAAGGAAAGTAGGATATATGTCAACTTACCACAAATTTAAAAGTCTAGACTGACTTCCGCTGCCACCAGCACACTTTTGAATCAATTTTTTAGCATGCATTCAGGGAAGGTCAAGTTATTTAATAGCTTCTAATTACATTTCACTGAAGCTAACCTACAATTTCAACAAATTCCAAAAACCATCATTGGGCATCAACTGTATGCAAGGAATGCTGTTTTTACAGAAGTTATGCATTCCTAAATGAAAAAGGATACGTATAGTCATTGTGGCCCGGAGATGAGCCACGGCTATGGGATTCACAAGGGAGCAGAGGGAAAGATTCAGGTGTCACCTGGCACAGTGGAGGTGCACCAGGACAGATGATAGCACAGCACCTGGATTTGCTGGAGCGTTAATCATTTCTCTCCTGACCAGTTCCTCCCTGAGTTGTGGAAATGATACCCTCAACTGTCAGTTTATCTAATGACTCAGGAAACAGGGGAGAAATAGAAAGGAAGGAAAGGCAAGAACCAATCACAGAAGCCAAAGTGAGGCAGGGGGACACTGGCACAAGCAAGCTTTAAGCTGCTTTCTATGAAATGGTGCTGGGCTGGCATTCCCTTCCCACAAGATTTGCTGTAGAAATCATAACTGTTAGAGCGAGAAGGAAATGTGAGGTCCTCTTGTCTAACTCTCCCATGTGACAGATGGAGAAATGGAGGAGCAGGGTGGTGAAGTGACTTGAGGTAGTGGCAGAGCTGGACCACAACTGAGGCTATTGGATTCCTGGTCCAGTGTTCTGGCCACTCTACAAGCTGCTACCAGGAAAAGCTTTCGAGAAAGTCACTGGTTGGTCCTTCCTTACTTGCAGACTTACACTCATGGTTGCATTAATCTCTGCCACCGTTTCTTCATCTGTGGGGAACTGATATATCTGGACTCCATTGCTGACTAGTTCACTCATGATCTTACTCTTGAATTTGTGCAATTCGTTCTTGGCAATGGTGTCAGCTTTTGCAATTATTGGAATGATGTTCACCTACAAAACAAACACATCCACTTTTACACAATTCCAACATAAGAAAAATAATTAGATGAATAAAACATAGCACACAAATAAAAACTGTAAAACTGCACTTAAAAAATAGAGATGACATTGAGAATTGGACTTTCTACCTAAATGCACAATTAACAAGATACGGGATAATCTTTTCGTTCCATCTGCGAACACTTTTACTTCCTCCCATTCGGCACTGAAAGCATACTTGTAATTTCCTCTTCTGTGCCACCTCATTCTTCTTTACAGAGTAAGAGGAAGTGTTACTCTATGACAAATAGCGATAGCAAAGAGGGCCTATTCTTTGAATAACCAACCACTCCTTTAGACCCCCTCTTAGCTCCTTTAGGAGCTTGATTTTTGCATGTTCCTAACAGTATAATAACAAAGTTTTTGTTACTTAGAATAGTGGAACATTCAGCTGTATGCAGGATAACATCCTTTCTTTCTTCTGATGACCTGAAAACTGCTAGGAGAGAAGAACCAAAGTATTAACCAAAACAAAAATAGTCTCACCAACTTTTAAATTTTTTAAAATCACACCAACTAATTCTTTCGAACACCAGCTTCTATCACATTACTCCTTCATGCCAGAAGGAAACCTAGTGTCAAAGGCCAGGCTTACTTTTACAGCATTGATTACAAAGGCCAGGGAGAACTCAGCGTATGACAACAACGGCAGAAAGCCCAGAATGAGAGCCTTGAGTGCAGGACCCAAACCCAAGGTGGGATATTCTTCTCCCAACGTCCCCCAGCACTGTCCACAGGACATATTTTTTAAAATTCATTTTTAAAGATTAACTGTGTTCCATTCGCTGGTAGGTACAGAGGTTTCAATAAGATGCTACTGACATCTGACGCCTGGGACCATGCTCTCCACCCAGCTCAGGTGAAAAGGAAGTGGGCTCGATGAGAAAGCAGTCCTGGCCAAAGAGGAGAGTCTTCAGGCAGGTTTTCCGGGTCATGTCTGCATTTCTTTGCTTCTCTTTTTATCCCAAGAGCCAAATTCAAAATCCTTGATAAACCAGAATGAGAAGACAGGCTGATAGAAAAATCTATTCTTCCTCTTCCTCTACCTCACTCCTAAGCCCATCATGCTTGGGCTTCCTCCACAAGCTGCAGACTAAGATAAACAGCACTGACACTGGGGAAATGTTTGGGTCAGGACCTCAGGAACAGAAAACTTCCCTGTTGTTCTTACTGGCTTCTTTTGTACACGTTTAGTATTCGGCTAATGTCGACATAGACAAACGGCAGAGGCTCACTGTCTCCTGGCCAATTTGATCAGAGCAGACAGACAAACAAGCAATTTAGATTTAACATCCTTTTCCTAGGTGGCAGGTGCCTGAAAATCTTTTCTGAAATTATCACACATTTGCCTTAACTCTTCACTGGTAGAAACAAAGCTCTGACAGTACTGTTTTCAGACGCTCCCTACCACTCACTGCAACCCTACAACGAGATCGGCTCTCTGAGAGCGGTTTAACCTGCTTTGTGATCATTTTTTTAATTAGCTGTGTCTGTTTTGCCTTATTTTCTTTTCCTTTTTAAGTCAACTCTATTTCACATAACCCTATTGTTGGATATTGGCCTGGCTCGGTCTACAAACTCAGTGAGGAAGCCACTCTCCTCTCCTCCTTTCTCAGCCCTGCTTTCAAGGACGTGAGGGCACAGGGAGCTGCCTCACTGCCCAGGATCCCTCCACCGGCCATGGCTAACTGCAGCTGAGTCAAAGGAGATGAAGAAGGGTTTCTCTTCATCCTGCCAACAGTACCCCAGCTGCGGTAATCCTTTGAGGCCGTTAGAATATTCTCTGTAAACCAATGCTGTGCGCGCGCTGGAAGTCTGAGGAGGCGGGCTCTGCCTCAGCCACTGCAGGCCCTTTGTAGGCCGGTTCAGACAGAGGCCCTGGGGACAGGCTCATCTTCTCAGCATTCTCTCACTATTGTGTCCCTCTGGAGAGAAAGCATCTTTTAATCAGTGTTGTTTGGACAGAAAATATCACCAGCAAAGCCCTCTAAAGATGAGAAGACATTTTATTGAACTCAAAAGGAGGTTAGAATCGAAGAGAAAATACCAGAGCTTAATTTTGTGGTGGTTCTTGTTGCCATTGGCTGCTTCCTTATTTCAGAATGTATTGTCTTCCACTTCTTTCAAAATGGAAAATCAAATTAATTGTGAAGCAGATCACCAAATGTTATCAGACTTATCAGGCTCTTCCTCCAAATGTAGTTACAGAGAGGTTATAAAAGTGGAAAGCTCAGAGGTCAAACTGGAACTCAGACTTTCCTTCTGTTGAACACACGGGTGCAGTTCGGTTTTAAAATCTAAGAAGCTGGACCATCCTTATTACATAGAAAAAAAATTGAGTTTTTTTTTTTTTTTCATTCTAAATTTCAAATTAAAACCAAACCTCTAAAAACCTTTCAGAGAGAGATTTAAAGAAAGTTTTTAAGAAAATCAATCATGAATTATAGTTCAATCTCCCCAAATTTAACCCTTCCTATGACCGCTTAGGTGTCTCCACTACATAATCCCCAACCTTCAACAGAACATACGCTGGTGCTAATTTAAGAGCTAAAAATACTTCGCAACAAGCTATGTGGTTTTGTTTATTTGTTTTGTTTTGTTTTGTTGTATCCTAACACCCAGAGAGGTTTTGAAGCATTTTTCTCAAAGTGCTAAACCCTATGGTTCTGTAAACCAGAAAAAACCAATTATGGGCTTGGGGGCGGGGGAGGGATGAGCAGGTGGAACACAGAGGATTCTTGGGGCAGTGAACCTGCTCTGGTGGACACTGTAACGATGGATCACGTCACTATAAATTTGTCTTTAAATCCACAGAATGCACAACATAGAGTGAACCCTCATGTGGAATATGGACTCTGGATGATTATGATGTATCAACATTAGAACAAATGTACCACTCTGGTGGGGGATGTTGATAATGGGGGAGGCTGTGCATGTGTGGGGGCAGGGGGTATATGGGAAATCCCTGTACCTCCCTCTTAATTTTGCTTTGAACCTAAAACTGCTCTAAAAAGTGTTTTTAGAATAAAACAAAACAAAAAACCAAAGTACACTGAGAGCAGAGAATAAACTGGGGCCTTGGGATAAAGGGGAGCTAAAAGAAGGGTGGATGGTAAGCAGAGCAGCAGTGAGTACCTTACTGTCGAGCTTTTTCATGGTGACCAGGTCCAGGGACTTCAGAGAATGTCCAGTAGGGGCAATGAAGTAGAGGCACGCGTGGATCCTGGTGTCGTGGTAGTTGAAGAGAGAACGTTTGATCTTCAGTTCCTCTTGCAAGTAGGCCTCAAATTGGGCATCAATATATTCCACTATCGGCTTATAGCTAGAATGCAGAAGAAGGTTTTTAAAAACACATTTTCAAAGCAGCATGTTTGTCGTCTCAAACCTCTTTCTCAGTTCAGCGTGGCACAGTCCTCCAGAACAGTCTTCAGTGGCTCCCTCTTCCCTAAGAGCTAAAGCCCAAGCTCCTCACCTCGGTACCCCATGCCTTCCGGCATTTCTCCAGGCTCGTCTCTCCCCCTCCCTCCCTGCCTTTCTGCCCCAGCAAGGCACCAGCCCGTGGAGCGGCCCCACCCAGCAAGTTCTCACCTGCCCCTAGCTGGAACAGTCTTCTTTCTATTCTCCTGGCTAACATTCATCCTTTGAAACAGAGATTATACATATGTGGAGCACGCTGTCACTGCCCCCACGGCACCCATGAAGATACTGCTAAGAGGTTGTGGCATTCTTTCCTGCTGGGCCAAAACTGAGCCTCAAAATCTGTCCCAGTGAAGTGACTCTGACGGGCTCTACCAACTGACTGCATTGATGCACAAAATGAAACTGTCTGTGATTTCAGGATACGGCCTCACCACCTGCTGGGAGCTCTTCCCCGGTGCTTTGCCCTGTGCCTCCAGAGATGAGGAATCTGTGCTCTCATAAAGCCCTGTGCACATTCCATAACTTCATCCATCAACTGAAGTGACTGCACTATTTTGATCTTAAAGATTCCTTCCGATTCTAAAATTCTATGATTTGAAGGTAAACTCTGTAACCCTCTCTTCTCACCAAATCGTAATTCAAATCTGTTTTGGATAATTAGGTATGATTCTATTAACTGACCATAAACACAAGCATTAGGAGCATATTAGGAATACATATTCAATAAACCACATGTTCTCCAGGGATGAACGTGACATTAGGTCACTGTGGAAAAGCCATGAACCCTTTCAGGTCTCCAAGGGGACTGCTCAGAAGTCAGCGTCAGCAGCAATGAGACTGGTCTCTTAGGGATGCAATGAGTTAACTCTCCCCAAACTTACCACCTTGCTGGGGAATGATTTAAGCTTTAAGAAAAATAAAAACCTTTCAACACTCAACTCCCTGACCCATAAATTAAACTGAAATTCTTGAAAGGGAACTATAAATCTTTTATAACGATGACAACCCTAAGAGAATGCCCTAAGAGAAAAAAACAAAAAAAAAACCTAAAAACAAAACAAAACATCAAATTTATGACCAAAACCAAAAGCAATCAAAAAAAAAATTTTTTTTCTGAGGAAGATTAGCCCTGAGCTAACTGCTGCCAATCCTCCTCTTTTTGCTGAAGAAGACTGGCCCTGAGCTAACATTCATGCCCATTTTTCTCTACTTTATATGTGGGACGCCAACCACAACATGGTGTGCCGAGCGGTGCCATGTCCGCACTCGGGATCTGAACCGGCGAACCCCGAACAGCCAAGAAGCGGAACGTGTGCACTTAACCACTGCGCCACTGGGCCAGCCCCTAGAAAAAAGTTTTTGATGATATTTTGCCTTGGTGGTTTATCGCAAGCCATTGATTCAATTAGAGCAAACCCTCTAGAGATTTAAAGAAAAGGTAGAATGTGCCTCAGCAATAATAGTTCTAAATATGAAAACAGAAATCCCAATAAATTCCAATAGAAAGGATGAGCAAGCGGTAAGATTCTTCTATGCTTTCCAATTTTAAAATACTGGCAGGTATTACATAACAATAGCAATGATCATTATTATTATAGGATAGTCATATAGAATGGTGGTTAGAAGCATGGATTCAAACCAGATCGCCTAAAACCAAACTCCAACTCCACAACTTACTAGCTATGTGATTTTGGGCAAGTTACTAAACCTGTGTGTCTCGACGTCCTCATGGGTAAATCTGATATAGTATATCATAGAGCTATCATGACAAATAAGTGAGCAAATATATGTAAAAGGCTAGCACATAAAAGTAAGATATCACTTTCATAGTGATATAATAAACAAAAAATAATATAATCAACAAATAAGAGAAAGGCAAGCCTGACTTTAAAAAAGACAAAAAAAAAAAGGAACTTAGAATCACCTGGCTCCGGGGTAACCATTCAGCTACTGAGCTCCTGCCCTGCAGGGAAGTGGACCAGGCCGCTGCAGTGAGGTCCACCCATGCCCTGTCAGCCCGGGGCCTGACCCTTCCGTCTCCTGACACTGAGAATGTGTTTGGGCAATCAGGGTCCTTTCGCAGCACCCTCTTCACCCCAAGGAGAGGAAAAGCAGCTCACAAGCAGCCATTCCTTCCTGCCTCCCCAGTTCCTGACTTAGAGGTTCTCCGCACCCCCTCCCCAACAGTGGTCCAAGTCTGTTTCTTTCTGTTAATTTCCCTTTTTGCTTCTGGTTTGATTCTGATCCTCAAAGATTACAGGAGGCATAACATCTCTTCTTTTCCAGTGAGGAACGCTTTCTGCCCTGGAGTCAATATAGCCAGAGATCTTTTGTTCTCCTCTTACATCTCAGGCTTCATCTGCCTCCCGGTTAGACAGTTCTGGCCAGTCTTTCAATCTCCTTCTTTTTCCTCTATGTGGTCTCCCTGGAAGACCATTTATTCTCTTGTTTCACTTACCATCTATCTGATGATGATTCACAAATCTCTACTTCCCACTCAGATCTTTCACCCAAGTTTCAGACCCATGCGTCCAACTACTTACCAGATATTTCCATTTGCTCTTCTAACTAAATGTGTTCAAAATCAAACTCCATCTGACCCGCGAACGCACACTCCCCTATGTTCCTTAGCACGGTGAATGGCACCTCCATCCACCACCAAGCCAGAACCCTGGTATTCAACCCAGAGACCTCGTCTCTGACCTCCCACACACAATCAAGCATGAAATCCCATCAATTTTACCTTCTATATCATTATTAACAAATAAAAGAAATGTATTCCAGGAAAGCTATTTACCAAAATCACTATTCCCTGTGTTCAAGATTTAATTACGTTGATGAAACAGTTTCTTGATGAATAACAAGTCAGCCAAGTGGTTTTGTACTCCCCTTCATAATCCTTTAAACAAATTCTCTGCTCCTCTCTCCTACTCCTTTCCACTTCTTATCTACAGTCACAGTCATAAAGATAAAGAAGCTTAATCCCAATTTTGCTTTTTGCTAGTTTCCATTCTTACGGAAAGGACACCCATTTATATTCTGTTTGGCCAATTCAAAGTTCTCTGGATTGTAACCACATCCAGCAGAAGAAAGCAGGGGAGGGCAGATCAAATCTAGCCCATACACTTTCACATAATTTCCTTTAAGACATGGGGATATTCCTTTTTACCCACCACTCATTTTTTTCATATATCTCCAGCCATAAAAAACACCATAAAATGACAGAGGTTGACCCTAAAATTGATGGACAGAAAAATTTTATACGATGTTTCCTATCTACCCAAGCTACCCACTGATCATTCTTGCAAAATAGCCAAAGCCATCATTCAGGGACTGACTCTCCATTTTATATATGACCAGATGCCTACCATATATTTTCTCTACCTTGCTATCTGTTAGTCAAAGTTAGTTTTCCTTATCTCTCAACTACCTCCACCAGAAAGTGTGATAAGAATAGAGCTTAAAGACCAAATAGTCTACTTCACTACCATTTTATAACTCTGATAAAGATCTGTGAGTTTGGATTCTCTCTCAGTGGATTTCAATCATCCACGCTTTTCAGGGCTGAGTATCATTACAGTTAGTCATATGCCATTGACATGCATTCTCCCATCTCCCAAATGTAGGGCAAACAAATTATTCTATTTCCAATTCTACAGCAAAACTTGGTTTCCCTTCTTCTCCAGACCCCTTTCCTTCTTTTTTTTTTTTAGGAAGATTAGCCCTGAGCTAACATCTGCCACCAATCCTCCTCTTTTTTGCTGAGGAAGATTGGCCCTGGGCTAACATCTGTGCCCATCTTCCTCTACTTTATATGTGGGATGCCTACCACAGCATGGCTTGACAAGCAGTGTATAGGTCTCCACCTGGGATCCGAACTGGTGAACCCCGGGCCTCTGAAGTGGAACGTGCAAACTTAACTGCTGCACCACTGGGCCAGACACCTCCCCTGCCTTCTTCACTGATGAGGACAGACAGCAAAGCAGGGAAGGTCTTAAACCACAAAGAGTTAATCATGCTATTAAACATAACAGGAAATCTTACCAGAGTCTCTTCCTGCCTCCTTCTAGCTAGCCTGGTCCCAGGCAGATAATGATGCAGGAATGCTGACATGTCCAAAGCCTACATAAACAAACTGGGACATTCTTGAAGTCTTGCATCGATGGCAGAAAAGCTTGCCTAATCCCCAAAGTAGTAAAAATAATCATGGGTCTAAAGAAACACCACATCCCTTCCCATACGGTTACATATCAATGCAAAAATCCATATCCCACTTCCAATTTTTGGATGGAAGCATGGGCTGTCTAAATAACTATTTTAAATAATAATCATTGTGGTTTATAGTCAAGAGTGTCAACAATGCCTTCTGGGGCACAGAGTTCTAAATGCCACTTAAAGAGGTTATGCAACAGCTGTCAAGAAATTTCAGAAGAAAAAATATTTGGTATCTAGGTTAGGTTAATATCACACTTCCTCTCTTCTAAGTCTCCTTGGAAACTATTATTTGACCCAAATGAGTCAGATAATTTCTTAAAGAGGCCTCCAGCTGCAAATATGAGGATTGGCATCGTATAGGGCACCTGGTATTCAGTACCGGGAGTGAAAACCCACCAGCCTGAGAGACAGTCCCATTCAGAGGAGAAGCAACAACTTAGTGGCAGCGCTGAGACATTGACTCTGAGCTGGAACAGCACATGGAATCTTAGCAGCAAGATGCTGGAAGTCAGCTCTCATTCCTGCAAGAAGGGATCCTGAAAAGGCCCAGTTGCTGTCTTCCAATCATGGAGTGCACAAGCATCCCTAACCCCGGGGAGAAAGCTGTGCAGATCGCAGGTGGAGATACGCGGCACTCCCAGGGTGCACTGCGATCGTGCAATGACCAGGAGACGCCGGTGGTCTCCCTGCCTCCCACAATGCACCTGTGCTCTTTTTTTCTTGTCGCTAGGTTTTCTCTTGTCTATTTCACTAGGCATTACAAAAAGCCTTCAGGCAGTAATGTCTCCATCGCTCCTTGGCATTGAGGCCATAAATTAAGAGCAACTGCTCAGCTGCAGGACAGCCTGGCTGTCCCTCACTCCAACACAATGTACAGATAGTCCATTTTGACAGATGCAAAATAAAATCTTTCTCACTATATCCAACAATTGCTCCTGTTGTTACAGGACAATGTTTACTGACAAACATTTAAATTGCTCTATAGATAAAATAGAGCTCAGTGCTCAGCTAGAGAATAAATTAAATATTTCTCTGTCATTACTATGATGCTCAAATATATCAGGGATAGTTAAAATGTATCTAGGCAATATATATTTCTATATAAAAGTGGTTCGAGTTCCTCTTCATAAAACACATGCATATAACATACCCAATTTTGAGGAAAATGGAAAAAAAAAAAAAATCCTGGCACTAATGAAGTTTCTGAGCCCTAAGCAAATATATCATAATTTATTGATTTGGTGTTTTATTCCCATAAAGCTGTCAACTACACAAAAAAATGTCTCTGGAAGCCCCCTTATGGAATGATCTTTGGGCCTGGGAGTTTTATTTTAACTTCCTCAAACTTCTTTTGAGAATGAACATAAGATTTAAATAGTCATAGGGCATTTGAAGTTGAGACTGATGAATAGGATGGGTGATCCTGAGAAGGAGGGTGAACGATATTTGGGGACTGAGATTAACATATGGGTGTACACCAGGAAATTTTAGGGATTAACAACTTCCCTCAAATAAGGGCATACAGCAATTCAGAGGAAAGAGCCAAATTTACTTGGCTTTATAAATTGAGGATGTGAGTTTTATCAAAATAAAACCCTTACTATATTATTTTATAATTAGATCATCAAGATTATATAAACCAGTTTAGAATGAATACGTAAGATTGACTTAGAGCTAGCAGTTTCTATCTACGTACAAACTATTGGACCAAAATTCTGAAAAAATATTTTATTTCTTAAGCAGGTTAAACATGTCTTTCTTCTACGTCTACACAGAAGTTTGTTGTATATATTACCTAATTAGCCAAACAAACCCTCGCTGAATAGAGAAGGAAACTTAACTCTAATCAACCTGGATTCCTCATTAGGCTTGACTGAAACCACAATCATTATTCAGACTCAATTTGGTCATTCTGCACCCAGTGTGCTCCCCAACTCTGAGCAGCCTTCAGGAAGACCCAGACAATTCACCAAAGAACTCAGAGTGCCTCGTGCCACAGCACTAGCATCAATATTAAGATCCCACACTGGCTAGAAATTAATTAAGATTTTTCCAACTGATCTTCCATAAAAATGCTTTCTTCACGTTGGGATTTTAGGAGCTAATATTACTTTTGTCAAAGCCATCAGAATACAGGAAAACTCCTATTATTACCACACCCCTCTTCCAGGCTTAGCCTTTCACAAGGCCCTTCCTTAGGCCTCTAACCTAAGAACAGGACTACACAGTATCACACTAGAAGAGACTTCAGAGGAAATCTAGTGTAATTCCCTTAAAGGGAGTAAATTGCCACGGTCCCATAGCTTGTCACTGGCAGAATCCAGACTACAATGGGGGTATCCTAAATCCTGGGTTGTGGCTTCTTGTGCAAAACACGATGACTCTCAGTTTTCACTCATATCTATAAGAATTTGGGGATTAGCTCAGATATCCCAACCTGCCTCAGAAGCTAGGCGCATGTGGCAGATGCTCATTCCGAACTCCTTTTGCTTTTTACTGCCTTCTTATTTTGCAGAGTTGAAAAAACCAAAAACTACATTTCCCAGACTCTCTTGCAGCTAGTGTTCTGAATGTGGTCTATTTTCTGCCAAGCAGACGCAGCCATACCAGACCTGGAGGCAGGGAGTGAGCAACACAAGGCAGAGGCCACAAACAGGGAAAACGGTTCTTCTCGCAAGACATGGGAAAGGCATTGGTTATCTGGGACAGATTTGGTGGCGGTTCTAGGGGCCTCTCCCCAGCATCACAGTTACCAAGCTCTATGAGGTGGCTAGTGCAGGGGTCTCTGCTAACTGTCCTGTGGGGTGTTTCTCCAGATTGCTTTTCCTGGTGGGAAAGCCCCCAAACCTGGTTCTATGAGTCTCCTGGAAAAATGCCATAAGCTGGCTTATTCCTTCTAACAAATCTCTTTTCTGCTTCCACTAGCTGGAATCAATGACAATAGCTGATTCTGATCTGAAGGAAGAACATTCTAAGAAAATTTCTCAGAGGAAAAGAGTGTCATATCTTTTAGGAGATAGAAGACCAAGGCTCATAACTAGTGAATATTTAGCCTTTGCATTTCCCGGGGATGGGTCCTGCTGTCTCCTCATCCATTTATATCCCCACAAAATCCCAAGACGTACCTGTCATCTTTATTTATCTGGTCTCCAAATCCCACGGTGTCAACGATGGTTAACTTCAGCCGTACGTTGCTTTCCTGAAGCTCATAACTTCTGGCTTTTAACCGGACACCTGGTTCGTTGTGAGTAGCTGGGTCACTTTCAAATTTGGTGTTGAATAAAGTGTCCATTAACGTGGATTTGCCAATGCCTGTCTCACCTACACGACCACAAGGGAGACATCAGAGAACATGTCAATGCCTCTCAGATATTAGTTTACTTCATCAGGAGTTTTTCATAATCATGTTCGTAAAATTTTTTTAAAAGTCAGTATCACCAGAAATCCCACTACAAAGAGATAGTTCTTTCCATGTGTGATCTATGGAACACCTCCCTAGAAATGCCTGAATGAATTTCAGAAACGATTTAGCAGAAAAGATCTTGAACTTAACAGATCAAGATGCTCTTCTCTACCTCTGGATAGAGAAACAGAACCTGTAACCTTGCCTGTGGTCAGTCTGTACATTACAAAGACATAAACCGTATCTCTTCCTCCCATAAAGGTTGGTGTGTAAAACTATATTACTTTTTTAAAAAAAAAAAACTATATTGCTGAGTTTCTGTTACTAGAGGAAAAAGAGACTGATTCCATTTATATTGAATTATCTGATACCATCTAATGTTGTTGAAAAGAATTACATTTTTCAAAACAGCACTCAACAATGACAGCAATAATAACAAACCCAGAGTGTTCACTTTGTGCCAGGCCTGTGGCAAGAGCTTCAATGCATTATCTCATTTAAACTCTGCTACAGCCCCAGTGAAATAGGTACTGTTTCTTCCCTCTTACAGAGGGCACATTAAGGCTTAGATAAGGTTTAACTAACTCGCCTAAAGTCACATTAAGTGGCAAAGCCAGGGTTCTAACAACTATACTTGACTGACACAGCATCCTGACTTCACTATTACTGAGAAAACTGACTGCCTCATATTTCCCAGTTACACTTATCAGTCTGGGAGAACCCTCCATATTATCTCCATTTTTACTTTCCTATTCAGCTGAAGTCAAGATGGCAAATGTTTGTTAGTTTTCCCAGTTTCAGGGTGATGTCTGTGACAATGAAATTAAATGATATTAAATGACCTGCAACAATGGCCTTATTAATTCACATTGATAATTCAAGTCAGTAATGGTTTACTGAGGCCCTAACATATGCAAAGCAGAGTGATGGGTACTGGCACCACTACACCAAACAAATGGTAAGATTCAAATGTGGAGCCATGGAGAACTTTGGTTTAAGTTCGAAATAAGACCAATAAAATCTTTCACAACACTAATTCTTACGTTGAGTCAAAAATAGTTAGCAATGAGAAAGACCCTTGTCACAAGTCGTGGTTGAGTGTGTGATGGTGGAAAGAGGGAGGTAGAAATCAACAAATATTATCCAAAGGGATGCCTTTTTTTTTAATCTGGAAAATTTCCCAATTAAACTTCTAGCTCAATTTAAATATGCCCATATAGTGCAGCCCTTTCAACAAATCTCAATCCCATGATGTTCCCAGGAACAGTGCCTTTTCTACAGGATTGCTATAATGACTTTCAGGATGGTAACAATTTCAAGGGACAAAGAGTTCTGGGATTTGTAGCCTTAGGGCAACTCTCCCAGTGTAATGACAAAATCCACTTCCTAATTAGAAGTTCTGTATTGCTCACTGCTCTCCAACATCATGCAAAAGTAGAGCAGGTTGGACTCTTTCTGGATCTGAGCTTTCTCTAATTAGAAGCCTTATGTGGTTTGCCACTGACTACAATGATTCACTTATAGGACAAAAGTTGTTCAAGTACATTGGCCTTTTTCTTTAACCTTGCCCATTGGGCCCCGACACATCTAAGATCAAAGAATGTCCTCCTTCATCAGGCTTCATTCAGCCAGTATTTTTCCAGTGCCTACTGTGTACCAAGCTCTGTGCCACGTTCTGGGAATACGGTAATGAACTAGCCTGAAATGCTATTTTCCCATAGTTTAGAATCTGACCTGGAACATGACTGAATACCAATCAGACTCTAATTTATCATTAAGGGAACAATATTCTAAGTGTCTGCCATAACCACATATCTCTTATGAGCAAGACCATACTTTACTCCCTGTGACCTTGCTAGTGACCACAGGTAACTGGACCAGGACTAGCCCCCTGACCAAAAGCACCCATTTAAGCCTAAGCATTATGCTCTGGGAAAGTGCTCCATACTGGACAGTAACTTGCCTATCCAATCAGAGCTTTTCTCTTTGGGAATTTGAATGAGAGATATACAATCTGCACACAAGGCGATGTCATGAAAAAGAAAAGATACACAGAGAGAAGTCAACGAGCAGAAGCCATGAGGCAGCAGAGGCTATAAGTAAATAGAAGACATGTTGATAGACCATTAGCTGGGAATATAGCAGAAAGAGAGCAGAGAGATACAGTAGAGCTTATTATCAAATTTATTCATTAATTATACTTAAGTACTTACTATGTCACAAGCATAGGTGCTGGAGATAAAATGTTGAATACCGACAGACAACTGGCATTGCTTGAACTTCTGTAATATCCTGAATGTCATCCCAGACCTCCATGAAGTCTGGATGGGTGATAGTTGAGACTGTTTCCTGTCTTCCTTATTTTCCTGAATATTCTTACAAAAAAGGTCCATCAACAAAAGAAATCTACACTAGTCTCTGCTCCCTAATGTGATGGAGCTCAATAAGCTCATATCCATAATTCATGGCTCAACAAAAATAACTTTGAGCAAAACAAACTTACTATGTAATGGATACAGAAACAAAACAGAGTTCTCACCCTTAAGATAATTACAGTCTGGTAGGCAATTCAATACTGAAGGCTCTGGAGTCATTTTAAGTACTGCTACATGTGTAACGTTCTCAAGAACAGCAATCTTCTTTTCAGGATTTACCTATTTTCAGAACACGGACAAAGGGACCACAGCAGAACCACCTTATTAGGTCTTCTCAATAGAAAATGACCCATTTAACTTTCATCTCTTTCCCTAAAAACAGCAAAAAGTTTACAGGGCAAGGATTCTAGGTTACCTGGACAGGACCGAAATGACCATCCCATTTCACACGGTTGAGATTTAGTAAAGCACATGTGAATCAGAACACCATGGTGCCTGCTTTTTTTTTTTTTTTTTAAAGACAAGTTAATTCTAATTATCATTTACATTAAGGTGGAAATTATGAACAACTAGCACTCCAGCCCCTACTTCCAGTACAGGGTTCATCAATGGGTTGGAAAACCACTGTTCCTCTAAATTTGGGGATGTTTTGCTTTCCATTTCCATGCCCGGTGCTTTTAGGAGCCGTAAGGAGACACAGCCACTCTAGCAGCAGTATGATTGACCACAGCGGTACGGGAAGAAATGACAGCTTTTGGAATAAAAGGAATTAGAGAAGGATGGGAGCTTTTCAATGCATTAGTTTTTGAGGCCTCTCTCCAGCCTCAGAAAGTAGGGCACATTCTTTACTTCTGGGGACCCACAAGAGCAAAAAGGCTTCTTTCTAACTGAGTAAATGAAAGACTACTAGGCATAGGTTCCAATTCAAACCAAAGAACAATAATAATATTTTGAGAAAATTAATGACTAACACCCACTTGGAAGCACTTCAGAACTCCCTTGCAGAGCATCTGATCAGAGTAGGCATTTATTAAAAGCTAAGAGAAAAGAAAAATGATCCTGGCGATAACTTATACTGAGATGTGTCACTTTGGTAGATTTTTCAGAGTTTGTCTATTGCTATAAATTCATGTGCCTGAACACTCAGTTGTTAGAATAATTAGAGATTTACTCTTGAAGCGCCATCTGTGGCTTCTGTTTTTCCTTCTCCCGCCAATGCCGGTGAACATGACACCGCATCACGGTGGAAAGCTGTCCTACTTCTTCCATTCTATTCTCAGGCTTATTTAAACCACAAGCTCTAAGTTGGACATAAACAACAAGAACAACAAAAACGCAGAAGGATTGTGTTATTAATTAGAAGGTAATTGTAGACTGATCAAATAGTTGATCTATGATTCAGCATCTTTTACTCTGATTGCCAAGACTGGCTACTTGGATAACTATCCCAGTAACTGTGCAAGAAGGCCTGCCTGCCTCCCCAATCTGGTCTAGATTTTATTCTTGGGTGGAGCCAGATAATCAGAGAGCTATGCACCTAAGCTCTGTTGTTTTAACTCCTCATAGAATTGCCTTTGATGAAACACGCTTTGGCTAATACCACCAGCCTGCATGAGGGACTTGAAAGAATAGCATGCGACACTTGGCATTGCACAGATTGACTGCACTGATCAGGGGATGCTCAAGAGTCCAGACCTCGATTCAGTGACATCCACCATCTCTTTTTCTGAAAATGTCCCAGGTGAAACTGTGTTTCATTTGGAGCAACTATTTTGTTTTTACTTTATAGATATCTAAATCTGTCATTGTTAAACTATACCTTGTGTTTGGCACATAATATGTGTTCAGTAAGTATCTGTTGAATGAATGGATTTCCTCCATGCTTTGACCACCAGCTGACAGACAGATGTCTTCCTGATGGAATTAATTGCTACAGGCAGGCCTGATGGCTTTGAGTTCTGACTCTATCCCTGGCTTCACTTTATTTTCTGGGGTTAATTTTATCTTTATTCATTTACTCATTGATTTCACCCTGTAAACCACTTCATATCCTTTCCTGGAAAAGCAAGATGGGATAGAAATGTTTAAGATTTGACTGTGAAATTTCAAAGTTTATGTTGACACAAAGCCTTGGCTAAAATGATCTTAAACTTATTTGTTTTCTATTCCTCTTCTGTCATCCCCTCAAAACAATTATGGATGAATTATTTTTAAAAATTTCTATTTTCAAAATGTATTATTAATTTACTTTGACCCTATTGAATTGATTCCTCTTCAAAAGCAGGGATGTTGCAGTATTTTATCCATCTTTGTATATGCATAAAGAATTGACACACAGTGCTTAAGTTTCTTACAGAGCTTGCGTCATTTTGTAAAAGGAATGAGAAAGATATATAAATCTAAAATTGTGAAGAAAAGCTGAATACTAATTTAGATTGTCTGGAGAAATAGAGCATGGGTAAGAAAAGCTTTTATTTAAACTACAGTGCAGCTTTGGGGGTGATTTAGTGTGTTGTAAGCAGGATGGAGAGTGGGAGACCATGAACTCCTGGAGGTTCTGGTTCCCGATTTGGCATCAAGAATTCTCTTTGCGGTTAAGTGAACACTAGTCTCCCTCTCTTTATTCCTTCTTTCCAGGACTCAATGGAGATGCCATCTAATACCAGACATTTAATTCAGTGCCTCTAAAACCAGACTAAGCTTGTGCCAGGATTAGTTTCTGCCCTGATTGGTTTCCTCTGTTTGCAAATTATAGGCTCTTACCACAAAACAAAATTATGATTCTAAGACCTTTTTGATAAACATCATCAGTTTCCTTACTAGGATCATAATTTTTTCTTAAAAGTCCTCTCTTCCCTTCCATATTTATCTCATTAAAATAAAGTAATGATGCTATAAACACTACATACACTCATACTATGTAAAAATACAAATGGACAGTAGGATGACAAGGAGAAAAGAAAGTATCATGGATACTCTTAAATACGACACCTACTCCTCTAAGTGGCTGTCAAAATGTTTTGATTAACTAAAATGCGTTTTCATAGACTCTTATTTTAAAAATAGATGGACCATTAATTGAAAGTGAGTGTTGTTTTCTTACACGGACATTTTGCTGTAAAATATTTGTGGTAAAGGGATCTGATGTATTCTACCCTCTGAGAATAGGTATGACGAATACTTCATGCTGACACCCTGGTCTCCCAAAGAGCTAATGCTGGCTCCAACCAAAGGGCTCCAGAGAGTTCTAGAAAAGACCCTGGACAGCTAGATATACTGGCACGGAAGGATAGCCAGGACTTACTGTGGAGTAAAAAAATAAAAATAAAAATAAAATGCAGAAGAATATGAACAGCATGATCTCATTTGTGTAAAACCAAAACAAAAATAGTTATGTAATTGTGAGGGAGCAGTTTCTATCTGTCCAGGCTGTCTCTCCCACGCCCAGTCTCCTTTCTGACCAGGTTATCTTTCCTATAGGGAACCTCTTGTGTTTTGGGGTAGACTAACCCCATCTCCCACCCTGAATGGGCATGTGACTCAGCCCTGGTCAATCAGAGACATCCTGTGACTGTTCAGTGAAACTTGTCAGGAATGGCTTATTCTTCCTCTGGGAGTTGCTAAACTGCCAACACTGCTGGAGGCCATGCTATCTCCAAGAAGAAAAAGCCAGAACATGAAGCCAAGCAGAAGCAAGTGGGATCAAGAATTCTTTGAATCCTCAGAGCCAACTGTTCATAATCACGTGATTCACTATATTGCCTTTTTAGTGTGTTTTGGGGTTGAGGAAGAGTCTTAACTGAGTTTAAATTGGATTTCTGCAATTCTCTATGGAAATTTTCCCAACATAAAAACATTCAGAGAAATGCAACATTACTAGGTTTCAAGATGGAGAAAAGGGTCCAAGAGCCCAGGAATGCAAGAGCCTCTAGAAGCTGGAAAAGGCAAGGGAATGGATTCTCCCCTGGAGCTTCCACGAAGGAATGCAGCTCTGTGCCTCGATCTTAGCCTGGTGAGACACATGTGGGACTTCCACAGAACTGTAAGATAATACATTGGAGTTTCAAGCCACCGAAAATAATTTCCAAGTACAGAAAGATGTAGAGAGTTTCTGGAAGGACTCCATGGAAATGAGAGTGGGAAAAGAAAAGGGAGGGGTTATAATTTTTTTTTAACAACAAATGTATTATTTTAATTAGTTTGAAAAACTAATTTTCAACATGTTTAGGAATGGAACCAGAATAAAAATCTAATAGTCATAGGTATCATCACCCACCCAGGAAAGTCAGAATAGCAGCTGCTTTACAAATCCAACAGGGCAGCATGGATGTGACTTGCTAGGAATTCCAACTAGCATCATAATTGTGTTATTTAACACAAGGGGTCAGCCAATGAGCCAACATACTCGACTGCACACCACATACCAGGTCAAACCAGGTCCTTCGAGCAAGCCCAATCCCCTGGAAGCTCTACCCTACTTGCAGGGGCTGTGACATAACTGTCACATGTGTTCTTGAAGCTGATTTCACAGACAGGGCTGGGGGAGGAAGGGAAGAGAAGCCAGAATAGTAATTGGCCTACAATTTAGCACACTTTCAATAGAAAAATCAACAAATTGCCAACAAATTGCTATGCTAATGAAGACTTGCCCTGCTCTGCAGTGAGCATTTACGTAAGAGAAAAGACAACTCATTTATGCCACGCTAGAACTAGCTGCCATTCAGGACGGCCCCTGCTGAATTTTAAATGGCTTCATGTAGGGAAAAGGGAAAAGCATGAGAGCTGGCTGCTTTGGTCAAGTTTCTCTCCAGTCACTGTCTTACCCAGTGCTTAAGACATAATGCCAGAGGGCAAGCTGGGCTAGTGCACAGTCAGCTGTGGCCCTCCACCAACCGACGCCCAGGGCAGAGGCTACATTCAATATGTTCCTCACAAGGTTTTTCAAAAAGGAAAATATCTGCCCCTCCTCCCAATAACTAACAAATTAAAAAATAGTGGTTCTTGCATTAAACACACACCTTTTCTAAATTCACTTCATTTTACTTGGAAAAGAGAAGTAAGTCTGGTACATTCTGCCAAGCTTTAGGGGAAGGACGATCCACTTGGCTGCGTATAGAATTCCTCTTGGTCTGTCTCAGAAGTATATGCCCCGAGGATGATGGCAATGTCACTGCTGCACAGCAGCATAGCAAGTCACGCATCAAGAGTGACAGAGAGGTGAGGGAAAGGCCATTATCCATAACATTCCAGGGACATTTCTGCTTCAGAACAACAGGAGATTTATATTTCTACTTTCCTCTTTTTTCCCCCACCTTCTTTTCTGCTTTCCTCTCTTTAATTTAAAAAGGATATGGCCAGAGAGAAGAAGAAAAATACCAAAGGCTAGAGGCGTAGACTAACGCATAACATTTAAAGGGTATGAATAAAACATACTGAGGATGCAGATAAATCAGGTCTCTTTGGCCTTTCCATTTATCTACCAGGAATAAACAAAGGTCAACTTTAGATTCCAATTTAAGGACAAAAGTTTAATTTGATAATTCAGGTATAAAATTTATTTCAAATATAAAATAGAATTTTAAATTGTCTTTTGCTCTAAAAGCAAAAATTTTAAACACTATAAGTTTATTAAAGCAAAGCAATTTCAGGCAGCACATCTTTAAAAAGACTTCAGTGGAGGTTACTATTGCAGTGTAGTCAGAGACTCTGGAAACAAATTCTTAAAATGCTTCTCAGTGATCTTATCATGTGCGTACATCTCAGTTCCTTCTTTCAACTTCCTGTAGTCTAGTTAGGGTCTAAGTCCCTCCCCCACCAAAAATTAAAATGTGTTTTAACAACAATATTAAACTGATCACTTGTTTGACTATGTGACACACAAAGCTTACAAAGCATTTACCCAATTACAAGTCTCAAACTATGTGACATATAGAGTATGGGTATTATTGCCCTGCTTTACTCATGGAAAAAAGAGTAAAAATATCATTCTCCTAATTTCCCTGAAATGTGCTCCTCTGACAGTCACCTGCCAACACCTAAGGGTCAGACTCCTTGCTCGGCAGCAAGTGGTAAGTCACTTACCAACACATAGGATGTTGAAACAGAATCCTTGAGAAGTAGACTTGTTGACCAGCTGGTCAGGGAGACTGTCAAACCCAACATGGCCAGAAAGGGACAAGTTTCGAAGCTCTTCATTCTGGAATTTCAAAGGGGAAATGTTTGAGAATCCATGAACCATGCCACCTGGGTATCACACATTACAGACATTACCCTCTCCTTCCTCTCTTCTTGACACGCATGGAAAAAGGAGATTCCCTCTGTACCCACGCCCTCCCCTGGCTTCTACACAACTGGAAGTGCTAACAACTCCCAAGCCACGCTCTTCCCACACAATCACACTGACTCGCAAAGCAGACCACCTCCCAAGGCATCTCATTCCCTGTTCCAAGTGTACCAGTCCAGGGAAAGCTGAGCTTCTAGAGGTGGCTATTTCAGATATGCGGTAAGTGACATAAAAACTCCAACCATTTTGATAGCTTCCAGCACTCAAGAAAAGCTTTCAGTTTACTTTGAACCCAGAGTGAAAAATTAGTAACACTCTTCCAGCGACATGAAGGAGTTTCCGGAAGCTCACAGTAGAGGATACATATGTGTTACAATTAAGGAAATTCTGTAACCACTGTAATGCAACATGTTTAAAACTACTCAGCACATGAATTGGTCCCATCTCTTCCGTTAGCTGTACGGGCTTCTTGGGGCTTCTCTGCTCTCGCCTGCACAGCTCCTAGCACAGGGTCTGCACTCACCCGGCCTTCTCCGAGTTTACGGAAGGAGACTGGGGTAAGGTAGTTATCACACATGGAAAAAGTTGGGTCACGTATCAGTTTTATAAGATGGTGCTGACTGCCTCTACAACTTTGAACACATCCCATGAATGTTGGAGATAATCTGTGAAACCTTTCTTTCCCAGGAAAACAGAGGTTAGCTATGGTCTTAATGACAATACCACAGCTATGGTTTGGCATTCCAGAAACTAGATGTTGAAAGCCTGTTTGAAAACAAGACACCTGGTATCCTGGTTGTGTTGCCAATGAAATTTATTCTCAAAATACAGAAATTTGGTGAAAAAATGAGCCTCAGATTTTCATTTTTTAATAAAAAAGCAAAAGCTTCATACAAGATCACTTAGTCAATATTTTTTTAAAAAACTGGTTTTCATTATTCTCCTATTTGGGTTACATCATGATGAAAGTTTTTTAATAATCAAGGCCTGAGGCTCCATTTCCAAATCTCTATGGTCACTATATAGGCAGAGAAATGAGACTCCCTAAATGTAGTGATTTTAATGGAATGCTTTATGAATATAACGTCTGAGGTCCTTGCCAGTTTTAAAATTCTGATTCTGTGAAATAAGACTAAAAACCACCACAGTGCCCAAATACCATGGTGGCAGCTGCAGGTTTGAGGTCAATGGGACAGAGAACAGATGCCTCGTCTATGAATAGCTTCCTTGAAACCTGCCAACAGTGAATATGAGACTCAAGAGTCGGCACTTATCCTTGAACAGGATGGCATGGTCGACAGCTCACCAAACAGCTTCGGGAGCAGGCCCCAGTGGGCAGCAGTCCTGGTGGCCAGCCAGGCCTCCCAACAACACCACACGGCCCTAATTCTACTACCTGCCTCTTCCTCTCCAGATGCCTCAAAAGTTCAGACAGCAGGTATTTTTATGGTATTCACCACATCCGTCAAGACTTGGGGGAAGAGAATTTGAAATGAGTCTGGGTTATATTTAGAACTCTTTCCATCACAGCTGTGCAGTGGCTGTTGAGTATCAGGCTAGGAGAAGCCATCACATCAGCCTTCATTTCAGCTGCACGACTGGCTTGAACAGTCAGCGAATGGCATGAAAGGAGACGAAGCAAGGAAGAACCATCATCCTACATTCCCTCTCTTATCTGCCATAATAATTCTTTTAATTTCTGGTGGGGAGGAAAGAGTGGTTTATTGCTCTGGATTCTGGATTGTTGGGTTTTTAGATTCAGATATCCACCCATGAGCCAATCCTGGGAAAGAAGCAGAGTTAGTAATTATAGCTCTCATCCGAGAACCCAGTGCTCAGCATCTCATATTCTCACCATTTCCAAAACACGAGAAACCACCCACACACCCCCTGAGTATTTTTATACCCACTGAAAACCACATACAAAATGAAGGGTTATAAAAACAGTGTGGTCCTAAAATTTTTTTAATTTAAATTTATGTCGTCAAAGTCTCTGTCTTCTAACTTTGTAATATAAAATATGTAAATTTTGAATGCCACTTTTATTCCATAATTTGAGCCTAATTCTCTGCCTAGTATTAAAGGGATCCTGAGAATTATTGCCCATCAGTAAGTGATGGGGAAAAGGGAAATAAGAAGTTCTCTCTTCGGTTCATGAGCAGGCTTAAAAACTGTACGGCACTGTAGGAAATGTGAGAAGAGCTCTAACTCACACGTAGCAGCTGAACTGAATTCCTACACTCCAGCATGTTATGGTACCATGTTTAATGCTTCATGCCTTGGCTACCTCTATCCAAAGAACATGGGGTCGTTTTGAGTCTATAAGGCCTGGTCTGAGAGAATCTCATATATTCTCATGTCTTTACCACTACCACATACCTGGAAATGACTCTCAGAATTTTATCTCATACCGAACACCTGGCCTGTGTACCAGTTCTGAATTTCTGTCAAGGAGGCAGTTCTCTTGGGTTGTCCCATCTGTACCTCAAACCAATGTTGACAAAACTGAAATCATATTCCTCTATGCCAAGCTCACCCCTACTCCAGAATCCCCTATTTCTGTTAATGGCACATGACTATGCTTGACACCCTCCGACCCTCTGCATCAATTTCAGTGTTGTCAACGCCCCCTCCTCCTCTTCTTTATTCCTACTACTTCAACAGCCTTCCAATTGGTCTTCTTGCCTCGATCCCACTCTCTCTAATCCTTCCTCTCTCTGCCTTGCTGCCAAAAGGATCTCGGTACTCAAAGGCCCTCAAGCCAGACTTGTTGGCCTGCCACCTCAGGGCCTCCAGGGGCTAAACCCAAATCTCTCTACCTATCAAATCTCCCACTTCTCCCCATGGAGCACCTTACCCTGCAGTTAAACTGAATTCCTCACTGTTCCCGGGACAACCCCAGGTTTCTCCCCAACAGAGTTACTCATACTATTTCCTCCATCTGGATTGTAGCCAAGGCTTACATATCCACACCTTCCAGATCCCACTGAAATTTTACCCCCATCATTGTCTTTATTATGAAATCTCAGGGACAATTTCAGTAAACATTCCCCTTACCAATAAAAGGAAAATAATGATTGGATAAAGGCGGGTCAAGCTATTTGATATTCCATGAGCATCACCACAACAGCTAACATATATTGACCATTTCCAATATTCCAGAAAAAGCCCTAAACATGAACTAGTTAGTTTATCTTAACAATTTATGAGGTAGTTACTATTCTTACCCAATCTCAATTTACAGATGAGAAAACAGAGGCACAGAAAGTTAGTAACTTGCCCAAGGTCGCACAGCTAGCAAACTGAGGAGCTGAAATGTGAACACAGGAAGTCAGGTTCCAGAGTCCAGAGCCCTTGCACTTACTCACTGCTGTCTCATGATGATCTAAGTTCCCAGGTGGCCCCAGACAACACAATGATTTTAGCTGCTATAAAAATCCAATATACTAAAATAGAAAAACACATATTCTCTAAAACTGTAATTCTTTGGCAACCATAAGAGGTAAAAGTCAAGAATCAGAATTGCCCAAGTAGCTCTAAACATATTTTCACTGGTCATGGCAATGCCAAGACCAGACTTTGATTTTTGCAGCAATGGCACATGAAGCTAATAAGTTTAGTTTTAACCATTTTTGAGATGAAAGTGCCAACATGGAGCCACTAAATAAGTAACTTTAAGACCTTAACTGATTTAGTCCCCCATTTGCTAATCTATCCAGGGAGGGTTTATACCTGGATAATTTCTATGCCCACTCCAACTTGAAATGGGTTATGACTAAATTATGTGGTATAAAACAACCAGTCTTTAACATGATAATCTCATTTTCTCTTTTCAGAACATCTCCATATGGATACAATTATTTATTTGTTCCTTCAAAAATACTCACTACTCAAAGCACTAAAGGGAGCAAGAATATATTACTTTTGTTACTCATTGATAAACACTCTTCTTGCCCTTAAAAGGTTTACAGTGTAACAGTAGAGAGAGGACATAATTAAATGTAATACTACGAAGGATGAAAGTGATAAATACTATGACTTTAACTATGGGATGACAGAGCGGGGAGAAGTAGCTTTTGGGTAGGGAAATTCATGGGGGCACACTTGAGGAAGGCTGGAGCTCCCCAAATCTACCAGGGAAACAAACGTCCAGCTTGCAGAAGCATTCTAGATAAGTGCCATTTAAGCCCAAACCGTAACTTTATTTTGAATTTATACTACTCTGAAGTTTATAATCGATAAGTTTTTAGAAGATACATCGCTGACTTCATTATTGAAATAATTATAAAACAAATGAGACTGTGTGCCAACACCTACAATCTGAGTGCGGCTTTAAAATATGATCCACAATTCTAAATCTTGCTGAAGGAGCAGGATGGTGAACGTCTTGGAGTCCGACACCATGGGTGTTTGAACACCAGCTCTACCTACCTCCTAGCTTTATCTCTCTTCGTCTATCAGTAAAAATGGAGCACTTGGCAAGGCGGTTGGGAGGAGTTAAGGAAGTGGTATGTGTGAGAGTGCCTAGCATTTAACAGGTCCTCAGGAAACCTGGGCTTCCTTTCCCTAAATTGGGTGTGAGGAAGAGAGAACTGTGATTTTAAAATCTGAAATAAATCAGGAACTCTTCTATTGCAACTAGGCATGCCAGGAGAAGCTACAGATCAGCAGAGTCCTCAGACTAACTAAGAAAGAAAAATCACAAAGGGAAAAACAGAGTGAACAAAAAGAAAGTGGAAGAGAGAATGACGATTGTAGAATGAAGAAAATCCACCCTAAATAGGAAACTCATTTACAAAGCTGGGGGAAAAGCCGTAGAGTCACGTTCCTGTTTGCAGGCATCAACATCCTCCACAGCTGGAAACCATTCTGGATTCCCCGTCTTCACTTTTCCTTCTATTTTAATCCAGCCCAGAGCCTCTTGAAATTAACAAACTGGATGTGTCCAGATGGATTCTATTCACCTTACTCAAAGTGAAGTGATATCCCATTTCGTTCCCTTTAAAACCGAAGGTTTCAGTAGATGTGGTTAGGTAATCTGTAGCTGCTGATCCTTATCAGCCAGCGGAAGCAAGTGAGAATGGTACCAAGGTGATGTATGTTTTAATGTATTTTGAAAACAATTAGACTTAACTTTTACCTTTAAAAATAGGCATTACAATTAAAGTTTAGAAAAATTTCACCCCTTTAATATTTAATTTTTTTTTAATTTAAGAGGTAAGTTATTTTATACATTCATTTAGAGAGCTGGAGATTTTCACTGACAAGAAGTGGTGATTACATTCTTCTCAAATCCTCATTTTATGGATAATAAATTATATGGATCCAAGTCACTTAATCTGTGGGTTTATGTTTCCTCATCTGTAAAACAAGGAGATTTAACCAAATGACCTCGAAGCAAAGCCTTTCGTTCTTGAATCTAGAAATCAGAGACGCATAAATCCAAATTTGTCATGTTGCTTGAGAAAAGCCAAAACAGGGCAAAAAAAAATTCCTGGTAGTATGTTTTCTCTTGCCGGATCAAGATGGCTCAATTTGATGGGGAGTTTCTATCACTTTTCCAGGAAACCGCAAACCTAATAAAAATCTGTGTGCATACCTCCGTGTTTTCCATATGAACTTTTCTCTTTTGCTTGTTTAACTATAATAATTATTGGGGCTGGCCCCATGGCCGAGTGGTTAAGTTCGCGCGCTCTGCTGCAGGCGGCCCAGTGTTTCGTTGGTTCGAATCCTGGGTGCGGACATGGCACTGCTCATCAGACCACGCTGAGGCAGCGTCCCACATGTCACAACTAGAAGGACCCACAACAAAGAATATACAACTATGTACCGGGGGGCTTTGGGGAGAAAAAGGAAAAAAATAAAATCTTAAAAAAAAAAACTATAATAATTACGACTTAGTTAAATAAAAGTTATGAACCCACCCTCTGCAACAGGTCTGCTTAAAAACAATTTTTTTCCTTCAGTTCTATCTGCCACTTTCCACAAGATTTTTGAAAGGTAGATTTATAGCCTCAAACAAAATGTAGGAAATAGCTCTTCTGTGCAAGTTAACCGTCTCTCTTCAAGAAGAAAAGTAAATCTTTATTCATGTTTTCATTCATTCAACAAATATTTATTTATTTTGTGAGGAAGAGTGGCCCTGAGCTAACATCTGTTGCCAATCTCCCTCTTTTTTTTTTTCTCCCGAAAGCCCCCCAATACATTGTTGTATATCCTAGTTGTAGGTTCTTCTACTTCCTTTATGTGGGACGCTGCCTCAGCATGACTTGATGAGTGGTGCTAGATCTTTGCCCAGGATCCAAACTGGCGAACCCTGGCGCGCCAAAGCGGAGTCTGGGAACTTAACCCCTCAGACATGGGGCCGGCCTCCAACAAATATTTATTGAGTACCAACATGTGCTAGATACTGTGTCAAATGCTAAGGAGATAATGGTGAGAATATCAAGCATCCCTAACTCATGGAGCTACAATCTAAGGGGGCACTCAGGTGTCAATCAGGCACAGACGTATAATCATAAGCTATCCAAAGTACCCGATACTATGCAAACTCATAACCCCTGTGATTAAGTAGTCACTCTTCCAGTGAATCCACCAGCCTATAGTAGGTAAAAAGATGTATTAATTTGCAGAATTGTTGGGTATTAATTTAGTAGATCGCTCCTATTTCCAGGTGATATGCAAGTTTTATATATTCAGATGAAAACAGAGTCTTTCTGACCATCATTGCCAGATGGGAGGAGATAGAAATGATTGACTCAACTCTCAAGAAAACGAATGTCCAATTTTAAATGGGGCACATTCTCTTAGCTGTCTGCTATTTCCCATAAAGATACCCACTTGGAGAGGAGAAGGGGTACATATGCCCTCCTCATCTTAGGTTGTATCTTCTTCTGAGGTCCTGTTTCAGTAGTACAGATGCTGAAGAGAGACAAAGAGAAGAACATTTGTTTCTCACATGAAATCCTTGACTGACCACCGGCCATTTCCCAGTATTTGGAGAAATTCTGGCCTCACAAACTGTCCAAGAAGTAAGTTTTACCCAAATGCCTGATAGATTATTTTTGTAAATACATACTCTTATCTAACTACATTCCACAGAGTATTGAACTGGTTTCATATTCTCTTTTTAAAAAAGGAAAGTTTGTGGGAAGATAGGAAACGCCCTTCATTCCCATGCAAAAGGGAAAACACTGGAATGCAAAGTATCGACCCAAACCACAATTCTGAAGCCTGCATTGGGATGTTGTCAAAGCTAGGCATTGCTGGGGTAACTTTCACAATATAAAGTGTCTAAAGATCTCATTACCAATGAGGACTGCATTCTTTAAGGATGACTTGGACAACATGTACTACTCTGCTTGTCATCTATACCATGAAATCCCAAGGTTGGAGCCAAGAAAACCCCCAAGGAAACGGTCTCACACAAGCAGCAGAAGAGAGCGAGCCAGGAAGAAGAGGGGAACGGTTAGGAGGAAAACCACATGAGGAAAGAATTTGAGTGCAGCCTAGTGAAAAAGGCTGGGACGGAGAAGACGGAGCATCCAGGGGCCAGTCTCCAAGTCACAAAACCAGGGACATCAGCTTGACTGCCAAACCCAGGGAGCCACCCTTGGAAACACACAAAATGACCAGAAAAGAGCTTGATTAATATTAAGTAGCTGCCCCAATTTCAAGTGCCATCTCTAAGTAACTCTCCAAAAGACTCCTAGTGGAGGAACAAATTTTGCTTTTCCAGATCCTCTCAAAAATAATATGGTGTAAAGGTTCTCTTTGGGGATGGTAGGATTATAGAGAAATTTTATTTTCTAATTGTTATGTTTCTGTAATATTTGAATTACTACCAGAAAAACCCCTCACACTTTTATAATAGAACATAAATAAAAGATTTTAAAAATCAGGGAATGCTAATAACAATAACAATAAATAATAAATGGAGGGGCTGGCCCCATGGCCAAGTGGTTAAGTTCTCACGCTCCGCTGCAGCGCCTCAGGGTTTCGCTGGTTCGGATCCTGGGCGCGGAAAGGAGGTACGCCTGACATTTTTATTCCAGCTAATAGGTGGATGATAGGATAAAATATATGAGTACTTATTTTTTCTAATAACAGAACCAAGTCACATAGAAAGCAATGAGAGTAAGCAAAAAAACAGGACAGTGCACAGGAAAGTGCTTAACGTCTGAGGACTCAGGGCAACCCTGCCATTGGTTAGCTGTGTGACCTAGGGGAAGTCATTTAACTTCTCAGCCTGTTTTGTCAGCTTTAAAATACACTATCTCACAGGGCTATCATCCTCACAGGGCAGGAATTAATTAACATAGTTCTCTATCCTTGGCTCATTTGACACACTTTTCTTGGATGAGCTCATCCTTGCCCACGACTTCAGTCACCAACCATAGTCACAACCTGCAGCCCCTCCTCCTCCTGTGCATCCATGCCCCAGGCATCTCTAAACCAACATCTCAGTGGAACTCATCCTACCCCCTCATTCTCCATTCAAATCTGTCCTTCCTCCCCTTTTCTTATGCCAAATGGCAACAGCATCTACTTCAAGGTATCTGAGAGGTCCCTAGAATAACATCGAATAGCATGCACATTGCTAACCCTAAAAAAGTCTGCATAAATTTATAGGCCTCCACCCTCCTGCAGAGGAAAAACTCCACAGTTGAATCATCTTGAACCCCCCACCCCCGCTAGCGTCTGAATTGGACAGTGAAGACTTCTTGAAGCCACCGGAACCAGGTTAGCTTTTCTCTTCTGCGCCCAGATGGAATGACCACCCACTACACCTTTTTTCGGCCGAACCTTTCCCACCAGCCCTCTTAATTGACATAAATGCACCCAGTCTACCAGCTGATTTCTATTTCTGAGCCTGGAAACCCATGACTTGAGTACTCCTCTTTTCCTAAAATTACCCCATCAGACCTCACCAAAATTTGTATCCAGTGTGATGTTTCACAGAAATCATATTATCCCATCTCCTCATTTGCAGATAAGGAGATAGGTACAGTGGCAGCCTGGCTTTCCCTCTGCACAGGGCAGGTGGGAGAGAGAGAGCCACGGCAGACACCCGACACCCTGGTGCCTGGTCCCCCCTGCTCCCCGTTACGCGTGGGCTTGGGCGGGCTGTGAAGACAAGAATTCATACTGGCTGCTGA